>NW_005303205.1:0-727 GCF_000412655.1 Myotis brandtii
AGAGCACAAGTGAATTTCTCACATGGACCTTTTCATTGCTCTTCACAGAAATTATTTCGTCCAAACTGCAAGAGAGAATCTTAATTTCAGGTCCATTTTCTCATTACCCTAAAAACCTCTAAAAGTACCATTTTGTTCAACTGAGTCAGTCCCAACTGAATAGCATAATTCGGTAACGTGGTTGTCCATAGGAACACTGATTTCATTTTATCTAAAATTAATACAACCTGCAACAGCCGAGCCCACCACTCCCACTCACCTTGCCACCTGCTGCGATGATGCAGGTCTATGTGTGCCTGTGCTGGGAAATCGTGAGGCCCCAGTGGCCAGATCCCAAACCTCCTTTGTGCTATGACCTAGAAAATACCCAACAACTCACAAGACGGAAAGCATCTAAGTGATCGCCCAGGTTTCTTTCACGTGAAGGTGTCAGGTGGCATCACTTCCTCTGGGGCATCTTCACACTTTGTCACAGCCATTTCCCTCCTTTCTAGGAAGAGAATCGGACTCCACTGAGTTCCTGTGGCCACAGCTCCAGTCTCGGGAACGGTGGCAATGTCAATATTCCCATGGCCAACTGCAAGGGCATGTGCGGGTGGTAAGTTGCTGCCCTTATCCTCACTGGTACCTCCTGCCATGAGGCTTGAATGTTGTCTAATGCATGTCATACTTCTCTCAAAACGCAGCTACAGAAAATGCCTGGGCTCCAGTTTGGCATCAACAGTCC
>NW_005303206.1:0-727 GCF_000412655.1 Myotis brandtii
ATGAAACTGTAACCTAGGAATGTGTCCTGACCGGGAACTGAACCCGCCACCGTTGGTCCAAGGGGCGATGGCTCCAATCAACTGAGCCACTTGGCCAGGGCCCCGCAGAACACCTTTTGATTGTTACTCCAAACTCTTCTATGAGATGCACTGTGTGAAACATGATTTCTTTCCTCCCCCCCGCCGCCCCTTTTTTTCCCTTAGAAGTTGCATGTTTAATTAACCTGAGTGAAAAGAAGGGGGAGAAGACATTTTTTAAGGGGAATAGAAGTCAGAGTAATCTTTTGCTTTCCCTGGAAACAGGTTGCTCAGCATCCAAGGTGGAGTCTAAACTATACAGATATTTCTTCACCTTTTCCTTTAAAGATAAATAAATAAAGGACAAGTGTCAGTCCGGTGTGGACTGGCTGTTTCTTTGTGCCTTAATGGCCACGGTCGCCCAGATGTTGAAATGCTCTAAGTGGGAAAAGAATTTTCTTTCATCTTCTTTTCAGCTAATGGTGTTTATTTGACGTAAATATTCAGTTCTTAGCTTGATAATGGGTGTCCCAGGGACTCAAAGAGATATAAGAGGATTCTTAACATATGTTTATTTCCATTTAATTTATGTTTTATATCTTTCTACTGGAAACTGAAAAAAAAAAGTGTTTTCCTCCCAAAAGTCAATTACTCTGCATGGCCTCGTTACCCCAAGGTTGGGCTTTCTTTCTTTTCAGGTGATAACCCA
>NW_005303207.1:0-727 GCF_000412655.1 Myotis brandtii
CATCTTGGGAAAATTATTTAGTCTACAGCTACTTATTGAGCTTTAATTTATTTGCTGAACAAACATTTCTTGAGTATTCCTATATTCTTGATGACAGGAATCCAAAAATAAGTAGGGGAAAAAAAGATTCCTGTCTTCCAGAATCTTTCATTCAAATGAGGGAGCAGATGGGTAAATACATTATTTATAGTATAGGGGCAAAGTGCATGATAGATATAAATACCTGGGGTGATCTTACTCAGGAGGAAGGGATGACCTCTTCTCAGAAGGAGTCAAGAGGGCCTCACAGTAAAGCTGGTGTAAGTTTGAAGTTCAGGCTGAATAACCATGGAAAATTGGCTGTGCCCTGGCAGGTTCATGTGAAAAATTGTGTTGTGATTTAGAGTTGAGGCCGGGGTTAAATGTCATACTTAATGGGTCATCCATGTTAATTTTCTGAGCATCTCTGAGGTGAGCCCTGAAGGGAGAAGTTCTTTAACCGTGAAGCCCAGTGGTATTTGAAGCATAGGAAACCTGGGAAGAGGTACAGATTAGGGGCAGCACTGGGTTTTCCTGGGTGCTGTCTGAGATCTGCATGGCTCACTCTCAGAGAGGCTGTGAGAGGGAATAGAGATCCTGGAAAATCTCATAGGCCTTATGTGTCACACCAAGGATTTGACCTGGAGACAGCCATTCACAGGTGTTTGAGTGGCCCAAATGAGGCCTGGAATCATAACTATATCTATAT
>NW_005303208.1:0-727 GCF_000412655.1 Myotis brandtii
TTTTTTATTTCACTATGTAAATCATCATCATGGGTATATAATTTACATAACATAAAATGCACTCATTTTAATTGTAGAGTGCCACGTGTTCTGACAAATGCATTTGACAAGTAACATTTAACCACTGTGAAATGTTGGTTTTAAGGGAGCCATTTTACAAGAGAGCTTGGGCAACCATGCCAGAGGAATTGCCTTGCATGCTACTCCTCAAACCTTTGGAATCTTTGAACTAAGTAAAACAACCTCTGGACTTGGCCAAAGCACCATTGTATTCCAAACAACTGTTTGTAAAGCTAAGAGGAGAAGAGGCCTCCAATAAGGCCTAATTATGAACATTCTTTATAATTAGCATGACCATGTATAGCTAAAGAATAACTTAGCTTATTTGCAACTATAGAAAATCCTTCCTTGGCATACTAGCACAAATTCCTTCCTTCTATTCATGTAATCATTTTCCTCCTCTTTCCCATAAATATATCTTGCCTTCAACTCTTAATTGGAACACTATTTGGGCATCTGTCTGAATCAGTAATTTCTGAATAGCTATTCTTTAGATCTCAAAAAAAAATGCTTATTGCCTCTTATTTTATTCCTTTATTTTTAGATTAACACTGTCTTAACAATGAAGATAAATATTCTCGTCACAGCAAAATGTTCCTTTTGCTATCAATTTCCCACATCTTCTACCCCAAGCAGCCACAGATCTGTTCTCTGTCATTGTAGAAAA
>NW_005303209.1:0-727 GCF_000412655.1 Myotis brandtii
CCCAGATTGGAGAGGTTACAGGCTGGGCTGAGGGACAACCCCCCCCCCCACCTCAGTGCATGAATTTTGTGCACTGGGCATCTAGTGGAATAATAAGAAGAATGCTTAATGTATATATAATTGTCTTCCTATCACTTCAATGCTTATGAAAAAGGGTTAGAAAGAATTCTGGTCAGTTGGATTTTCTAATTAACTAAGGGTTAATGTTTTCTTTCAAAATCTTGTTGAAACAATTCCTAAAATGGCCCCATCTTCTTCCGTGGCTCAGCAAAACATGGTAATTAAAAGCATCATTTTCTCTGATCATGTTTTGGCCATATCTTTGCTCAAATGTCACCTAACCAGAGAGACCTCCTATGACCACACTTGATTAAAAGAATTTACTTCTCAATCTCCCTTCATTCTATCACACTTGCACTGCTTTACTTTTTTCCTCACAGCATTTATCACTAATTGATAAATTACGTATTTATTTGTTTACTTTTTGACTACTTCCCTTAGAATATAAGCTTCATGAGAGAAAGACCTTTCTTATTCCCAGAGTTGTTTCTCCAGGGCCTAGAATAGTGCCTGGAATGTAGTTGGCACTTAAACAATATTTATTGGATGGATGAATGAATGAATGAATGAAGCTAATTAAATATCTGTTCTAACCATTTAGAACTGATATTCATCAGTCCTGTTGCCACAAACAGATTGGGTTAAATCTATGTGTGTGAGAGAGACA
>NW_005303210.1:0-727 GCF_000412655.1 Myotis brandtii
TTTTTTTTAACTTATCTTCAAATACTTAAAAGCCACTGGAATTGTTTTTGTCTTGTATTTGTCCTGTTCTTCCTGTAAATACAAGCATTATTATATCTTTATGATATACTGAAATATTAAGTTAATGAAGCTTACTTCCCATACTCTTTATTAAGGTACATACTTTGATTAAAATGTTCTTTGTCGCTATTTTAAATAGTAACAACCAGGGATTTGGCAAGTGTTAAACTTTTGCCATTGTAATTACTCTTGGAGCAATAAATTACAACTCAAGTTTAACATGAAAAGCACTACAACTTACCTTCTTTAAAATTGATGTCTTTAAAGTGCTGGAAGAACCTGAGGAATATGTTGTAGAAGAAAAACTGCACATTATCTCCAAGAGAGTGGAAGCTGAACCAGCCGAAGGTACATCAACTCTTGAATTAGTTCTAGCCCTTTGTGTCACATTCTTTATGTTCTCTTGTAGCTATTGTCTATATTACAGATGTTGATAAGTATCATGTCTAAGTAAAAAGATTCCTTACATTTTTATTAAAAAGAAATATGGACATTTCTACAAATGTATTTTATAATCTTTTCAAGTGCCTGAGAAGCGTGAGAAGAAAATTGTACCAAAACCAAAAATTCCTGCTAAAATAGAGGAACCTCTACCAGCTAAAGGTACAGTTCTTGCAAAGAAATGATACCACTTGTCTTAATAGCTATAATAATGTCTTTAATATAA
>NW_005303211.1:0-727 GCF_000412655.1 Myotis brandtii
CTGAGCCAAACCAGCCAGGGCTGCCAAGGTTCTTGACAGACACCTCAGTTGTGTCTTGTTGGAGCTACAACCTGAGAGTGGAAGAATCTTTGAGTGCCCCTTCCGTGGGAGGGGAAACGTTAACGCTAAAGTCCGGCAGGTCCCTACTCACCACCTCCTCTGGGTGGTGGTGGTGTGGTGCCCAGTGATTTGTGGGTCTTCATCACGGTTCTGAGCTCCTCACAGCCGTGGGGAGCTGGCTCCTTCCATCCAGCCTTGGTCTCATCCTCAGGATGGGGGTTGGATTAGGATCAGTGACTGTCAGTCGACCTGTGTGGTGTGTGGGAGGGAATAGGACCTACCTGATCAGGATCTACCTGATCCCCCTCCCTCCTGGGAGAGTCTGACATGCTCCCTGTCCCTGGACAGCAGTCACTGCCAAGCCTCCTGGGGCGGCATTGAGCATCACATCCTCAGTTGTGTTGGCTGGTGGGGAAGTTTGGGTCGAAGCCGGCTGTGAGCCCGCTGTCCGCTGGGCCCTGTGCTGCGTGGCGGAGCCGTCCTGTTCTGTGGGTGAGGCAACCTTTGCTTCATGACTTGAGCCACATGTCACCCAGCAGTAAGGAGGGCAGTCTTCACCCCCTGCAGATGGGCCTGGCTTCCCTCTGCCTATTTTCTGACAAAGGCACCTGTTTTTCTCTCCTGCTGTTGAGCTCAGGCACCTGTCTAGAGCCCAGATTTTACTTAA
>NW_005303212.1:0-727 GCF_000412655.1 Myotis brandtii
CTCTCAGTCCTCTCTGACCCCAGTGCTCACCTCTTCCTGCCAGGAAATGTGTTTTCCCCACCGTCCATCCCTCCTGGTTGACCAAACAGTTAGTAGGGGAGAGTTGGAAGGACCAGCCTAGAGGTTAACCAGACCTAGGTTTGAATTCCAACTCTGCCCCTCACACTGGGCAACCTTGGGCAAGTTCCTTAACCTCTCTGAGCGTCAGTTCCCTCATCTGTAAAGTGAGGGTGAAAGAATCTATTTGGAAGGTGGTGAAGATGTATAGCTCATTGCACGTCGAGTGCACAGGACACGGTCCAGCGCACAGTAGGTGCTCAATACATTGTGGTTGTAGGTGATGTGCCTTGGGATCAAAGGAGCAGTTCCCAAAGTGATGGCTGAATGTCCTGGGGGAGGAAGAGGTGGTTTCTGGGACAAGAGGCAGGGGCGGTCCCTCCGCGGCCCTGCTTGCTGCCGGGGCCCGTCCTTCCCCTTTGACCCCTCACCTTGTCCTGCTGGGCCAGGTCCGGGTCCACATAAAACTCCCCGGGAGGGGCTGCCCCGGGCACGCCCTCGGCCACCGATTGCTCCAGCAGCTCCGCGGCGCTGGCCCACACTAACGCAAGGGCAACAGAGAGCACAGGGGAGGTTGTGAGCTTCCCTAAGGTCTTAGAGAAGTTTTCAGATTACCCCTCACATCCATTTCCCGCTGAGATTTGCATCTCATGTAATTAAACAATGACAG
>NW_005303213.1:0-727 GCF_000412655.1 Myotis brandtii
CAGGGCCAGGCCGCCCAAGGCGCCAGTCAGGCCTGACTCCCGCGGCGGTCCGCGGGGTGCCTCCTCGCACCGCGGGAGGTAGGGCGCCTCCTCTTGCAATTCCAATTGCACGCTGGGCCTCTAGTTAGTAATAACCAGTATTGATTGGGACTGGTTTATACGTATTGACACATTCAATTGTCACAACAATGCTTGGGAGGCAAGTACTAGTTTTACTCCCACTTTAGAGGTGAGTGAGGCACACAGATTGGAAAGTAACTCCCCCAAGTTTACACAGCTACTGAGGGAACCTGTAGATGGTCAGGTTAAGTCCTCTCCTTCCCCCAGGTTGAGAATTGGGGGGAGACTGTGGTTGAGAAAGGGCTCCTCTGCCTTGAATGAGCCTGCAGAGCCCCGAGACGGCTGCCTGTGGCTGGGGATGGAAATCTGCCAGCACCTGTCATCCCGGGTTTGTGGCTGTCCCCACCAAAGGGATCTTTTCCCTTTCCCTTTTGGGACCAGGATCGGGTTCCTCTTCTCTATTTCCAGCAGCTGGGCCCTTGCATTTTGCCAAAAGGTTTCTCAATGACGAAGGCAGGGCTGAGAGCAGAGTTGCCCTGGTAGTTTTCAGGAGTCCCCTCTGTCACCGGTTCCTCTGAGGGAGGATTAGACAGCGAAGGGTGGGCAAGGAGGGAGGCAGGGCCCTCAGAACCTCAACCAGATTCAGACCCACCTAAAGCTTTCAAGT
>NW_005303214.1:0-727 GCF_000412655.1 Myotis brandtii
AGATGAGGCTGCTAAAGATCAGAACAGTCAGTGGAATTTGACTAGAACTGACCATTGAAAAAGAAAAATGTGACTATGTATGGGTGAAGGAGAAAAGTGTTATTATCAGTGGAAGGAAAAGCTTGAGGGAGTGCTGGGAGATGGTGATTAACATGCATGCACATGTATATGTTGGAAGGGAAATTATTGTGTGTGGTTTAGTTTAGACTGTAAGAAGGGTGTTCATGTAGAGTGATGCTGATAAATTCTGAGTGCTATGAATTATTTTCTGGGAAAAATATGAATTAGGTGATAAAGCCACTAAATTGATTTAACACATTCCTTCCAGTCAACCCAGATCCCTTAGTGATAAAACATCAGTAAGGATATTGAGCAATATCAAGTCTCAGACTGTGGCCTGGGTGGTGCTGGCAGACACAAATCACACACACGCATACCTGGTTGATCACTGGCGCCATGGTGGCGATTTTCTGCAGGCTCAGTTTGCTAACTGCAGGATTGGAGTCTTTGACCCAGTTCCTGAAGAGAACCAGAAATTCTTCTGGGAATGGGTCCCTGAAGAATTTGTTGAGAAGCTGAAAGAAAACAGCTAATACGTTCCTAAGAAGAGTAAAGGCCAACGCGCAATTTCTGTTTCAGGCATAAAAATCAATACATTGCCAGTAAAACTGGAACACAAATCACACTCAAACTCTGAATACTTATACCTATTCCCACATATATTCCC
>NW_005303215.1:0-727 GCF_000412655.1 Myotis brandtii
TATTTGTTTTAGGTGTTATATCTCCATTTTACAAACAAGGGACTGAAGCTCAGATAAAGTAAGTACTTTGACTATTGACACAGAATGAAGGAGTGACAGAGCTGGCATTGGAAATAGGCTCTGTTTGACTTCAAAGTGTATTTTCTACTATATCATACTAGTTATTTTTCCTTTGTCCTTCTTAGCAAACCTCCTCTTAATTATCTGCATGTATGCAAAGATGGTTTTCATTAGAAATTTTGGAATAGGGGTTTGTCCCATGATTTTTCTCTTAGGATTTGGAGAAAAGCATATTGAAAAGATAATTGGAGTAGGTTTCAGGAAACCTGAATTCCTATACTATCTCTGATTCTTCTGGACATAAGACATTGGGCAAATCACCTTTCTGGGATTTTATTTATAAAATGAGGGTATTAGACTAGATGATTTTAAAAGTTTCCTCAAATTCTAAAATCTAATTTGAGTCTATTTTGATTTAATGTTTACACTTGTTCTTTTTAGCCCAGATAAAACTTTATCACTTGTATTTTAGCCCATTAAATATTATATTTTATTAAAGTTAGGGGGCAAGGAGCTCTGATTTTTATTCTTTACTTGCACTCTTACATCTGATGTTGAAATTCAATAATGGGAAGAAATCACATAGAAAGAAGAAATTAATTTTATTACAAGGACATTGTTTCTTTTAAACTATTCAAGATTTTCTGCCCTAACTGGTTTGGCTCAG
>NW_005303216.1:0-727 GCF_000412655.1 Myotis brandtii
CACCCCACCCCCGCCACTGTCCCCAAGAGCAGCTGCAATCCTAGCCGCACCGAGACCCACATGATGTGTCCCAAAGCTCTGACAACATTTGGAGCTTCAGCAAATGGAGTTTCCACAGCCGAGACCTGAACAGAGCTGTTTAATGGACTGCATCTCCTCCCGCTCCCTCTAAACGCTCACGCACACAAAACCAACCGCAAGCAGAGAGCTGGATGGGATTAAACAACTCCACTTAAAAGACTGAAAACTCAGCTGCTTCCAGTGAGATCCTAGGGAAGGAACCAATCAGCCAAGCTCTTCTCTTCCTTTCTGTATTGAAATGAGGGCTGTGACTGTGCAGTGAGTCACTGTCAATTCAGGCAGAACGGGGCCAAGTCCACCTGGGCTCGCACTGCAGTGGGTGGTGGGAAAGGGAGAGAGGGTGTGTGTGTACACGCGTGTGGCTGCTTGAATGTGTGTGTGTATGTGGTGGGCAGGCAGGAGGGGTCAAGGGCAGATTCCCAGACCATCTGTTTTGGATTTTTCTGGAAAGGCAGAGTACCTTAGAGCAGCGGTCGCCAACCTTTCGGACCACACGGACCACAGTGGTCCATGGACCACCGGCTGGCGACCGCTGCCTGAGAGGACCTAGCGGCAGACACCTGCTTGTCTGCATCTCCTTTCAGCTCAGGTTTAGGCTGAGGACAGCTGCCCTGGTACAGGGCCCCACACAAGCCTGGTACCAGCC
>NW_005303217.1:0-727 GCF_000412655.1 Myotis brandtii
TCTGTTTCTCTATGTCAGGCCCAAGTTAAAAAAAACACACCTAAATCAAGCTACTACACCTTGAAATATTGAGACTGTACATTCCACCAAACATCTCTATTCTCCTCCTCACCCCCACCCCAACACACACACATTTCTCTGTAAATAAACCAGCACTGAGAAATGAGACTGTGCCTGGTGAAAAGGTATTTTGGGGTTCAATTCTGTAGCTTCTTAATCTGCTTCTCCCCTGCGAGCCTGGGAGAGCTCAAGCAATGCATCTCTCCAAGTGTGGAGGGAAGAAGTCAGCTCCCTGCAGCCCTGTCAGTTCTCAGAGGTGCTGGACCGATGCCTGGTTGCTCCTGGAGAATTGTGCGGTCGCCAGTGCAGCTGCGCTCCTAGTTACAGGGTGACCAAGAAAGTCCCTTTCTATGCCTGATTTTTCAGCCCGTAGACATTGAGGCACCAGGATGTTGTAGGGATTTGGGAGGCACTCTGCCCTATAAATATGACCTTTCCAAAGTTGCCTCCTCCTCCTCCTTACTCTAGCCTAGCCCACAGTTTACACTGTAACACAGCAGAGAGAATGCACAGTTAAGTCTTTTCTCTCTTCTAGAGGGGGACACTCACCCCTGCCGAAGTGCAGAAACAGAGAGGAGGGTGAGATGATAGAAAAGGGCCTCCTGGGGTTTTCCTTCAGAGGCTGGAGGTAGAGCCTGGACTGGGAGACAGTAGGAGCTCTGCTGCT
>NW_005303218.1:0-727 GCF_000412655.1 Myotis brandtii
AGGTGTGGTTCACAGGCTGCGGGGGACGGGGTGGGGGAGTAAATCCTGACTGAGAGGAATGGAGAAGGCACCTCTGAGCAGCCTGGGTTGCACTACCTCAGGGAATGAGGGTAGACTAGGGGGGGAGAAGATTCTGGTGAGAGAACAGTGGGGGCTCTGGCACAGGGGCCGTGGAGTATGTGATCTCCCCACAGAAATGCCAGGCGACCTTTGTGAGTGGCACAGGGTCACCGGGCCGGTCCTGGCATGGGAGGGCGGTGGAGGACAGAGGCCTGGAGGTTGAGGCCTACACTGAGTGACAAGTAGCAAGAGGTCTCGAGAAAGAGTGCTGAGAGCTAGACCCAGGGACTTGTGTGGCATTCGAGGAGCCCTCGCTGGGTGCCAGGCACACAGAGGAACAGGACGGGACCAGCGCTAGCAGGTGGCAGGCTAGTGGAGGAGACTGGGAACAGGAACTTCTGCTCAGTGGGAAGATGCCTGACTCCTGTGGGAGCACAGAGGAGGTGTAGGGAACTCTGCCCTGGACCTGGAGGTGGGATGGGGTTGGGGAGACACTTGAGCTAGGCTTGGGCCCTTGAGGGGTAGGAGTGCCTTCGGTTGGGGGAAGTTGGGGTTTCAGGCAGGGGAGTCAGCATGACAAAGCGGTGATGCCAGAAAAGGACAAGGAGCAGAGAACAACAGGGTGATGTAGCCCTGGCTATGGTGTGTGTGTGTGTGTGTGTGTGTG
>NW_005303219.1:0-727 GCF_000412655.1 Myotis brandtii
GGGACAATTTGTATACTACACTTTTATTATATAGGATGTTCTCATTAATAGTGTGAATACAAAGACCTAAAACTCATAAAATTAGGAAGCATAGAGGGAATGTAGAAGCAATTTAAAAAATTATGTTTATATTTTATTTAGTAGCTTCTGAATTAGGCAGGACTTGAAATATATTTTAGCACACAAATTTCAGAGCTACTTATTTGATTAGACACAGAAAGTCACCTTAGAACAGATTTCCTTCAATTATGCCAAGTGGGTCCATTCTGAATTTTGAAATCCCACTTTGCAACAATCAATGTCTTTACTTTTTATATAGAAGACATGATGAGGCTTTGATTTTAACATATGCTGTATTTCAGGAATATGCAAGGAAAAGCTACAAATTAGATTTTCAAGGACATAAATACTGTGGCTAAAAGAAAGATGGAATATTTCCCTAGTTTCTTGACCTTGAGTTTACTTGAGAGTTTAACACCTTGAAGCTGCCCTTTTCTGTCTAGGAGCTGCCCAGTATGGTTAGAATCAGCCAGGCCACCTTTCTTGCATTCCTCACATCCTGGTAATGGATGAAAGCCTTGCTTTCAATACCAGTGCCCATCAATTTCATAGTTTTGAAGACATATAGTATTTTATTTTATATTCTAGTAGATTATTGTCAATGTAGAAAACTGCTCCTGATTTTTATATATTCATCTTGAGACTAGAAAACTTACTCAACTCAAAT
>NW_005303220.1:0-727 GCF_000412655.1 Myotis brandtii
GTTCACTCAGGGAGGTGAAGGGGCAATGCCTGAACTTGGACGGAAGGATGTGGAAGACTTAGCTCAGTGTGGAGGGTAGTGCATGGAATAGTATTCCTGGTGGGGGAACAGCATGTGCAAGGGCCCCGTGGCAGGTGAGAGAGGGCCCTGCCAGCACACGCTACCACCCACGTCTGTCTGCAGGTGTGGCTGTGTGACCATGCTCAAGTCGCCCAACAAGACAACAGCTGTCAAACAATGGGAACAGCGCTGGATCAAGAACTGCCTGTGTGGGGGGCTCTGGCGGCGGATGCCCCTCAGCTGCCCTTGACTGGGGCCCCCAAGCCCTGTAAATAGATTCCTGATGGATTTTATAGGAAGGTGATTCTGTCCCTTCGCCAGTGACAGCATTCCACACACGCAGGACCTTTATTCGTGCATTAAAAAATGGTCATCCGTGGCCCTGGCCAGGTAGCTCAGCTGGTTAGAGCGTGGTCCCCACACAGCAAGGTCGGGGGTTGAGTCCCTAGTCAGGGCACATACACGAATTAGCCAAGGAACGCGTAAGTGGAATAACAGTCGATGTTTCTCTCCCTCTAAAAATCAATAAATTTTTTTTAACTAGTCATTCTCAAGTGTGGCTTTTGGAGCCTCATCAGCCAAGGCCTGATGAGGGGGGCGGGGCAGGTGAAGATATGGCCTGAAGCCTCAGGTTGGTGCCCAGGGGCTCCACTTTCTCTCTCTTGGA
>NW_005303221.1:0-727 GCF_000412655.1 Myotis brandtii
TTTTTTTTTTCTGGATGTGATGATGAAAATATGAATGACAAGAAAACAATTTTATCAAACCAGGCTAAACATGCTGGATAATTTCTTTTGGAAATAAGTTTTTATAGAAATAGACATAGGAAATACGATATTTCTCATTAGAATTAAATAGGCTATGTCACAAGGTTTCTAATTTTTAAATTAATTCATTTTCATTTGAATGTAAAGAGGGGATTATCCAATTCAGAAAAATAGATGCCTTTGGAAAGAAGGAAGGCCTGGCAGTGTGGTGCAGTGTTAGTTGGCAGTGTCTTTATGATACTTTATCTGCCGATGATTTATGTGATGCCGGATAAGCAATGCAAGACAGCACAGCCCTGATTTAGAGGTTTTCAATCTAGGTTGGAAAAAAACAACTGCAGCATAAAATTTATCAGCTGATAAGATGTCACCTCTGAAATGCAAAGCTCATTGGCATTTATGCCTCTGGGTGTGGGGGATAGAAGTAAAAACAAAACAAAAAACAACTGGTGTGGAAGGGAAGCCCTTGGGCAAGGGGGTCAAAGAGGCAGAGTGGAAGGCAGAGGGGTCAGAGAAAGAGCAGGAATAACTGTTAGTGGCTCCCATAAGATGAACTTCTCAGAACACAGCAGCACCTCTCTACCTCTTGTTCATTGTTTTTTGTTTTGTTTTTTTTTGTTTTGTTTTTTTTGGCTCTGGAGAGAAGATACTGAAAAGTTCACACTCA
>NW_005303222.1:0-727 GCF_000412655.1 Myotis brandtii
GAAAGGACAGCCTTTGCAACAAATAGTGGCGGAAATACTGGTATCCACATGCAAAACAGCAACAACAATAAAAACTGAAAATGGATCAAAGACCTAAATGAAAAGCCTAAAAGTATACAAGTCTTAGAAGAAAACATGGGGGGAAGCTTTATGACATTGGGTTTGGCAATGATTTCTTGGATGTAATACCAAAAGCACAGGCTATAAAGGTAAAAATAGATAAATTGGACTACATCAAAATTAAAAACTTCTCTGCATCAAAGGGCACTGTCAATAGTGTAAAAAGGCAACCTATGGAATGGGAGAAACTATTTGTAAATCCTATATCTGGTAAGGGTTAATATCCAAAATGTATAACTAATTTCTACCACTCAACAACAAAAAGCCAAATAACTATTAAAAAATTGACGAAGGACTCAAATAGACATTTCTCCAGAGAAAATATATAAATGACCAACAAGCACACAGAAAGATGCTCAACATTACTAATCATTAGGGAATTGCAAGTCAAAATCATAATGAGGCATCACCTCACATCCAATATGATGGTCGGTATGAAAAACAACAACACAGAAAATAACAAGTGTTGGTGAGGATGTGAAAAATTGGAACTCTTGTGTACTGTTGGTGGGAATGTACAATGGTGCACTCACTATGGAAAACAGCATGGTGCTTCCTAAAAAAAAAAATTGAATTACCATATGGTCCAGCAATATTACTTATGAGT
>NW_005303223.1:0-727 GCF_000412655.1 Myotis brandtii
CTCACTCAAAACCCTTGGTAATGAGTTTAGACTCAATACATACTGACAGAGAGAAGAAAAGGATAGAAATTTGAGGCACTTTCACAACTGCGACCAGCATTCCTAAAGCTAAATTACAAAAGGGAAACTAACTTTACCATTGAAAGTAATAAGGAGAAATATTACTATAGTCATCAAATGGTTATCATGCTCAAATGTTAGCCCATTGAATGGTATCCAATATGCACTGAGAATCTTTAGGGTTTTGGCTCCTCTAGTTCTTCAAAACAATGACATCATCTCACAAGAGACAGAAAGGAAATGCCACCCATAGAATTATAGTCTTTATTTAATATCCTAAAGCTAACTCAATATTACTGTGATCATTTTGTTGCAGCTACTAGTAATAACGTGCATTTTTACCATGCTGTGTTCAAAGCATTTACATTTATTTAATTTTATTATCACAGTCATCATCTAAAGTCAGAAGAGATTAAGTATTAGTATAATTTTTAAGACAAATAACTGAGTTTTACAAATTTAACCTCTTGGCTTTGCAACCTAGTTTTCAAAGGCTTCTATTTCCTTTTTCAAGCCATTTCTTTGCAAAATATCACAAACACATTTGAAATACAAACCAGTGATGTAGCATACATGATTTAACCTATTCCTTAATAAGGACTCACATATTTTTTCCAATTAGCTCCTTAGAGCAAGGTATAATGCTTTTTATAATTAACTAGAGGCC
>NW_005303224.1:0-727 GCF_000412655.1 Myotis brandtii
AGAGAGGCTCATGAGGCCATTTTTAATAAGAATTTTTTTTTAGACAAAATGGTAGGTACTAGTCAGATAAATCCCATCTTTCATATTTACTAAGAAACTTGCAGTAAATACACATTATTCACCATTGATTTGATAAGAGTGAATTGTGTATAGAAAATATAAAAAAGTGCCAAATCCCACTTTGGGATGGGCAGAGTAAAACCTGTGGATGCATATGGGCATTAGCTTATGGGTAGGGTTGAAGGATTTATCAAATAAATTACAAGACACCAAGTTAAATTTGAATTTAAGTAAACAAGTAATTTTTTAATTTAAGTATGTTTCATGCAGTTTTTGAACATACTTATATGGACCGATTATTCATTATTTATCTGAAATTCAAATTTAACAGGGCATCCTGTTTTTTATCTGGCACTCCAACTATGGGTTAGGTTGAATGGGGTTTTTACAATCAGAGAGGGAAAAAGGAAGTGAGCAAAGGCACAGAAGAGACAGAGTTCAAGGTGTATTTGGGAAATAGGGAGGGGAAAGGTGGGAATGCAGTATAGGGAGTGTTGGGAGTTGTCTGAGCAATGAGGTAGAAAAATAATCTAAAACCAGATCCCAGGAAGCCACATATGCCAGTCTCACTGATTTATGCTCTGTCAGCAATGGAGAGCTCTTCCATATGTTAAGGAGAGGGAAATCATATGCTCCCCCCACTGGACCAACCGTCCCTCTATCCATT
>NW_005303225.1:0-727 GCF_000412655.1 Myotis brandtii
TAATGAATCGTTCATGTAAGAAAAACAGCAGCAGTACTGTGACAAGGTATTTTAAATCAATGTATTTTGTTGGGAGGTATAATTCTATTTTGAACATAGAATATTGCAGACTTAGTACTAATAGGTATCTGTATGTTCATACAGTAAGTCCTCACTTAATGACGTCAATAGGTTCTGCGACTTTATGTATAAAGAAACCAATTATACTGTAGGCTAACTGATACAAACAACGGTTAAGTTTCTACAGCATCTCATCTTTATAACAAAACGTTAAAATGAAGGAAACAATCTGCTGTATATCTACTGTATGTCACTCAGACATATCAAACAGGACTAATCTATTCCTTATCACCCCAAAACCTGCTCCACCTCCTGCATTATCTATGTCAATGAAGGGCTCTACCCAGTTGCCCACGCCGGGCATTGGAGAATCCACAATTCTCTTACCTGATAGTCAATCAACAGTCCTACTAACTCTACCTTAGTAACTTTCACAGCCATTCTCGCTGCCATGCCTGAACTTTAGAACCTCATGCTGACTTAAGTTGCAGCTACTTTCCACACCACCCTCTGAATGAGCTTTTAAATGAATCAACAGGAATAGCTGCCAATAGGTCACTTCCTGTAAAAATTCTCATGACCCCAATCACCTTCAGGAGAGGGATGCAAATGCTAAGTCACCTTTAGGAGGGGAATGAAAATTCTAAATCGGGGAAGATGAGCCCTT
>NW_005303226.1:0-727 GCF_000412655.1 Myotis brandtii
CACTCACACACACACGCACACACACTCACACACACACGCACGTCGCGTGGGCTGGCTCGGCCCCGTCCTTTCGACAGGACAATGAGGAAGCGTGGCCGCCAGACAGGAAAGGGGAGGTATTTAAGGAGCCACGGCAAACACTCAGGATCCATTCTCCGCAGGCCGTCGGGGTGCACTGTTTTGGGGGGACAGTCACATGGGGAGGCGCCAGGAATCGGGGTGAACCAAGGCAGGTGGTGGAGGAGAGCTTCGTGCCGTCGGGTAAGCAGGTCCCTGGCTTTGGGGTCCCCCAACGTGTCCCCCAACGTTGCCTAATTTTTTTCTGCTTCTGTATCTGCTGATGGAGGCCCAGGCTCCAGCTCAGAGGTGGGGGGAGCGTCCGGATCGGGAAGGGCAGTGGTTGGGTGCAGGGTGACCCCACAGAAGAAGGGTCACTGGGCAGTGGCTCTAGTACCCCTGGGGGTTTGGGGGGGGCCTTTCCGATCTCAGGGAGCCCCAGGAATTAGCGGGGCTCATGGGGGAGCTGGACAAATTCACCAGGAGGACAGGCCTGGCCCCCAAAGGCGGGAGGAATTGGAGGCAGAGTGTCTGCGGGGTTGTAACCGGGTCAATGGGAGAAATCAAATCTCAGGTAGACACTGGGCAGGTGGCCAATTGGCTTTTTTATTTTATTTTTTAAAAATATTATATGGCCCTGCCCTGGCCGGTGTGGCTCAGTGGATAGAGC
>NW_005303227.1:0-727 GCF_000412655.1 Myotis brandtii
ACAACTCACCTTCCCTCTTATGCCACCTTTGCCCAAATGTCCAATTCTCTCCCCTTTCCTGAGTTAACTCAATCTTGTTCTCCCTGATACCCCCGATTGCAGCCTTTGACTTGGATGCTGCTGTAACTCCCCACACTTAGCTGCATGGTTCGCAGACATAAGAACGGGAGCGGGAGTGAGGATGGTGTCTTCCTGCAGACCCAGGGCTGCATGAAGCCCCTGCTGTGCACTCCTCCCCTTCAAGCATCCCCCCTGAGCTCATCCAATGTCTCCTTGACTCTGTCATCCACACCACGGCCTCAGGACGCTCAGGGTTCCTGGTACCTGCGTCCTGTGATTTTGCCTTGTTATGGGACACACCCTCAAAGGGCACACCCTGCGTGCACCCACCTCTGCTTCCAATGCCCATGTCTGGGTTCCTTGGAAGCCAAGCTTCTTGGGAGTGTAGACTCCAGTAGCCTGTTTGTTTGGTCACCTCTCCATCCTCCTCCGTGTCCCCCATCCAGGGAATGTTCCCTTGCGAACCTCTCCAAAGAGCTCCATGTTGTCAAACAAAGTACCCAATGCTGTCTTGGACACAGTCAACACTTTCCATTCCCACAACACCCTCCTTTCTCTTCATCTCTCCCACCTGATTTGTTCTCATCTGTATCCCCTTGTGTGCTGACGGCTTGCTGCATCACCAGGTCTACCTAAGCCAGTGGTTGGCAAACTGTGGCTCGCGAGC
>NW_005303228.1:0-727 GCF_000412655.1 Myotis brandtii
ATACATTTCATTTTCAAAATTGAACTATCAACTGTTACAGTGTGTATACATTTTTTGGGGGATGCTGTGTATGTACCACATCTTCTTTATCTCAGCTCCACTAATGATAAGAAGTAGATGAAGATGACAAATTCTGAACAAGAAAAATATTTAAAATTTCTTTCTAATCAGAATTCTAAGTTTTGTTTTACTTTTTCCCCTGCCTTCATGAGACATCACTTGAAATGATTTTTCTTAAAGCACTACAAAGACACCAAACAAAACCCATAATCAAGTAAGCATCCAAATTCAGTGGACACACAAGCCATATAAATAGGAAGACAATTTTTAATTTAGATTAGCCAGTCTGCTGTTTAGATTTTATTGGGGTGGAAGTGACTTGTAAAGAATAGTTCTTTTTTTGTTGTTTTGTTAATCCTCACCTGAGAATATATTTTACTTTGTTTTGTTTTCTCACCTGAGGACTGAGGATATTTTTCCCATTGATTTTCAGAGAATGGAAGGGAGTGGGGAGGAGAGAGAGACACACACATACATCAATTGGTTGCCTTCCACAGGTACCCCTACTAGGGGCAGGGATGGAACCTGCAACCTAGTAGGTATTGCCCTTGACTGGGGAATTGAACCTGAGACCCTCTGGTGTGCAAACTGATGCTCTTACCATTGAGCATGCTAGCCAGGACCGTTTTGTGTTTTTTGTTTATTTGTTTTTAATATATTTTTATTG
>NW_005303229.1:0-727 GCF_000412655.1 Myotis brandtii
GGCGTTTTAGGTAAAACCCGATTCCTAGAAGGACGAGTCGGAGCCGTGTCTACGCTACTGCTGCTCCTCGCAAGTGGTTTCCGTCTTAGGCTCGTGACAGTCCGGGGCGCGGCCGCCAGTCCCACCTGCGGGTCCAGCATGACCCCCGACCTGAGGCCCAGAGGCCTCACCTTCAGCACCTCCCGCCATCAGCACAAGCGCTGCACATGGAACTGGTTTCCTGGACGGAAGGGTGGGCTGGGTGGTGGCCCCAGGAAAGGGCGCACGTGACGGTAAAGCTCCCTTCTGCTCACCTGGCAGCCCTCCTGCCCAACGTGAGAGAGAGGAAGCCGGGGAGGGTGCTGTGATCCGATGCTGAGATCCACTCGAACTGGGCGGGATCTTCTCTCCCTTGACCTGGAAAAAGTTCCTAAGAGATACACCTTCGACCTGTCCGTTACGTTATTCTATTCTGTGGTCGCATTGAGCAGGAGTGACTTCTCTCGCTTTCCCAGTGGCTTAGCGAGTTTCTCTGTTTGCTGGTTTGTTCTTCTTACAGGTTTCCCAGGGAGGCCTCAGGTGACTCCTGGATCCTGCCCTCACTAGACAATGAGGGACCATCCATCTCAGCCAAGATCAAGTGTGTTTTCACTGAATATTTGCAGATCTTTTTCTCTGTCCTTCCTAAGGGAGCCCCATTCCTCCCCTCCCTTCTAACCTCCTTTCCTTCCTCTTTCTTTCTTTTTTT
>NW_005303230.1:0-727 GCF_000412655.1 Myotis brandtii
GGCAGCCCAATGCAGGGGTACTGGTCTCAATTTTGAGAGAATTCAGAAAGGCTTGCGAGATGAGCTGGTGAGAGATGAGGAATTTTTCAGGTAATGATGGGAGTTTGTGTGCGAGATGGAAGAGAGGGAGTACTCCAAAATGATGCAGCATATATGAAACCCCAGAGGTGAGAGACAACATGCTATTTTCCAGAAACAGCACTTCGTTTAGTACGTCAGAAACCCAGGTGGATGTCGTGCAAAGGCTGGGCAAGATGAGGCTTAAGAATCTACCGAAGTCAGAACAGGGACCTTACTCAGAAGTCAGAACTCGGTGACTCTGAAAAGTTTTAATCAGAGAAGAACTTGATCTGGTTTCCACCTGCTCCCTGCAGTGTGGAGGACTGTAGATGAGATGACAACAGGGAGGGGGGTGGGGAGTCTCTGTTCATAGGAGTGTCACTCACTGATACGCAGGTCACCGAAGGGAAAGCCACTTTTGAAAAGGCTGGGATGAGTTTAGTTCTGTGTGTAATGAGTCTGAGATGCCTGAAAGACAGCCGTGAGGGGCCTACAAGGGAATTGAAGGTAAGGGCCTGCCCTCAACAGAGATGCCTAAGAAGTGGGTGGAGGGCTAATGAGAAAATACTGGGTGGGGCAAAAGCAGGTTTATAATTGTGAGTATTCGAAACACAGAGTTTATTCTTATCATATTATTTATTAATTGTTGTATTATTTTCCATATGAA
>NW_005303231.1:0-727 GCF_000412655.1 Myotis brandtii
GGACCTATCTTTTGGGGACCAGCACTCAAACCACTATACTATCAGAGGTAATAATGGGGTAATAATGTAGTCTAGTTTAGATCAGAGAGGGCCTCTGAGGAGGTGAAATCTTAGCCGAGACTTGAAGGATGAGGGAGAGTGCACCACGCAGAAGCAAGGGGAGCTGTGGGTGGGGAGAAAGGCCTCGCTGACGGAGGGCACAGCCTGTGCAAAGGCCCTGGGGCAGCCTGGAGCACTGTTCTCCAGGAGCAGAAAGGCCCGTGTGGCCAGAGAGAGCGAGTGAAGAGGCCTGGGGTCCCTGGGAGGGGCAGGCAGAGGCTTATGCTGAAGCCACAGCAGGGAAATGGGACATTCCTTCTAGCGCAAGGAAGTCCCTGCAGCGTCTTAAGCACAAGAATTGCAGGATGAAACTGACATTTCACCTCGAAGACACTTTCCAGCAGCCTCGCTGGCCTCGGTGTAAACTGGGAGTCGTTGTTTTTATTGTAGCCTTAGCAATACCAAAGGCCGGGCATTTGATCATTTACACCCCTATAGGCCTTAACTCAATGAAAAAACACACACAACCCAAAGACGAGCCGGGCAGCCCGTGTCCAGGGTCGGTCTGATATCACGGAAGAGCAGCCTAGAGGCCAAAAGTAATTCAAAGTAATTCCTGTCTTTACCAGTGTCTCTTCTAGAACATCGGAGGGGAGCTGAATCACAAGCCAGACCAACAGTAACCCCC
>NW_005303232.1:0-727 GCF_000412655.1 Myotis brandtii
AATCAAGGTGTCAGCAGAGCCTAACTCATTCTAAAGGCTCTGGACAGAACCCTTTCCTGACCCCTTATAGCTTCTGATGGAAGCTGGACTTGTGGCCCCATCACTCAAGTCTCTGCCTCTGTGGTCACCTTGCCTGCTCTTCTGCGTCTATAAAATCTTATCTATCTCTCCTACAAAAACACTGTTATAACATTTAGGGCCCACTTAGATAATCTAGAATAAACTCCCCATATCTGGTGATCCTTAATTTAATCACATTAGGAGAGACTTTGCCATATACTAGTAAAGCCACATTTATAGGTTCTGAGGATTAGAACCTGCTATCTTTTGGGGAAGCCATTTGTCAGCCTACCACAGTCATCTCCTCAGAAAGGGCTCCTCTACTACCACAATTAAAGGTACCCTTTCCCACAGCATTTCCTTTCCCCTTCTTTCCTTTATTTTTTTAATAGCATTTTTCATCTGAAGGCACTCTATATACTTACTTCTCACAACATATGGCTCCTTCAGCTAAAATATAAGTACCATGAAGGCAAAGCTATTCTCTGCTCTATCCACTGTTCTTTCCACACCACACTGTTGAACAAAGCCTGCCACACAGCAGGCCTTTCGTCAGTATTTTTGAGTGACTAGGGGACGAATGAATGAAGAGGTTCAAGGTATTTCAGATGAATGGATAATGTGTTAAGTGCAGCGATTTTCAACCAGTGTGCCACAAGAATTTTTA
>NW_005303233.1:0-727 GCF_000412655.1 Myotis brandtii
GGGCCTCTAGTATATATATATTCCTGCCACAGATGAGTTATCAAAGGAAACAAGAAAGTGTTTTCAGGGAGTATTTAGCTTTATTTTTAAGGTAGATTTTGGAACCAGAGAAGCTGGTACAAATCCCAGAGCTGCCCGTTGTAGCTGTGAAAACTTGGCAGGTTACTTATGGTTTTTAGCTCCAATTCTCTCATTCCTAACGTGGATGGAAATAATGCTAACACCTCTCAAGACCATCTTAAAACAAAGCCCATTCTAAGTATTCATTCATTTATTTATTAAGCAAATATTTATTGAGTGCTTTTCATCTCCCAAACATTATTCTAGGCTCTGTGATGTAGCAATTAGCAAGGAGACAAATATATCTGTTTTTATTTTACTTCTCTCCCCTGATGTTCAATAAATATTAGCTATTATTATCATTAATGTTTTCCTAAGCATGAGTATTCCAGAATTTTTATGTAGATGAAGGCTTTTTTCTCTAATTGATGTCTGTCAGTCAGTTGTATTTACTAAGTACCTTGAGTTAGTGTCTCTATGGATGTAGGGGAGGAAGAAAGATAGACTAGCATTTAGCCTCTGCTTTCAAGGAGATTATAGTGCATGTGCAAAGAACAAGGACTAAAGGGCTCTTACATTTAAGAAACATGCCTCAATTAAAAGCATCACCCTTCTTGTTTGTTCTTAATTACCTCTCAGTAATAATAAGAACTTGAGTAGATTTTTT
>NW_005303234.1:0-727 GCF_000412655.1 Myotis brandtii
CCTCATATAATGCACCACTAAAGAAATAAAACTTGTCATAACTATTTGATGTTTTATTTTAACACTTATCAATTATGAAATACATGTATACAACATATGCAGTTTAACAAATGGTTAGAAAGCATGTACCCATGTAACCACCACACAGGACATCACTGACACTCTCCCTTGGGTGAGAAATGCTCTGATCCAAATCTCCCTCCCTCAGCTCAGCTTCTTTTTTCATTTCCAGAGATCAGCATCCATGGATCATTTAATAGTATTTTCTGACATTTCCTTATAGTTTTACCATCTACAATGCATTTCTGAACAATATAATTGTTGGCCTGAAATCATCCTGTATATATTCTTATGTCTTTGATTTTTTCCCCTCTTAATATTAATTAGATCACTACAATGTGACCATTTCCATCACTTCATATTTTATTGAATGACTATTCTACATTTTCCCTCTGCTCAGTGGCAAATGAATTGTCTCCAACGTTTGACAAATACAAATGTTTCTCCTGTGAATATTCTTGACCATGTCTCCTGATATGCAAATGCACATATTTCTACAGGATGCTTATCTACTGTTGCTATGCTTAAGCAGTGGTATACATTTCAACTTTACTAGGTCCTATATCAGAAAGTGATTGTTCCCTTTTAGATCCCAGCAAGTGCTCTGTGAGCGTTGATGCTGCTCTGCATCCTTGTCAATGCTTTGACCTGCCAGCCATTTTTGTTT
>NW_005303235.1:0-727 GCF_000412655.1 Myotis brandtii
GTTACCCGTTTCAGCTGCTTGCCCTTATCTGCTCTGGTACAAAGCACTGACACGTCCTTCTAAACCTCCGCCATTTTTCCTCTCCGATATGAAAGCATTTTTTCAAAAATTTCTCCACCTAAATTAAGTCAGAAGAATCTTTTAGGAAATTTTTTCACAAGGTTGTCTTTTCTTAGGGCATCTACTAAATCTTCTGTTTTATTGATTGTCTTGTAAAAAGTGAGAGAAATAAAAAATTTACTATTTGACTTCCTACATCCTAAGTATTATTCATGAAAACATGCAAAAAATGTTCTAGCAACATACTCTTTCTCTGAAAATCTTGTTCCCCAGATTTTATTTTGTGGGAAAGTATATGTGTTTGCTAGTGCCCTTGATGTCTCTTTTAAAGTTAGGTCTATATGCATAATAACTCTACTTTCCATCCATCTAACAATGTTCTACAGTCATTTACTGCTAGGCATGACATAGGTATGAAAAAACAAAAGCTACAATCTTAACTTTGAGAACCTATTAAAATATCCTTTTAGTACAATGGAACTTCAAAGTCACCTTAACTGTCCATTCTGTTAAATGTTCTCTTACTTGATGGAAACATTCACTCTTACAACTGAATAATAGAGTGTTTTCTGTCTAAGAGTTTTAAAAGAAAAAAATTAAATTTATATTCTGTTTTGACACCTAAACATTGTTTTACATATAATATTTTTGGTTAAAAATATATATT
>NW_005303236.1:0-727 GCF_000412655.1 Myotis brandtii
GTGGGGTACACAAAGAAGGAATCTGGCCTGGAATGATCTAGGACGTCGGGCTCTCAGAAGTTGAGTTTGATTTAGATTCTCTTTGACGTAAATTTCATGGCTTTCTTAAAGCTTCAAGATGCTGTTGTTAGTGAATACAATTTATTTCTCTGCTTATATTCAAATTGTGTTCACATGTTTGTCTTCTATTCATGTATTGTGCTCAAGAGTAATGGATGTTTGCCTAGAAAAAAAATATTACAAAGTTGCTACATTTAGGCAAAACTATCTTAATTTTTAAAAGATGCCTCCCACCCAAAGAAAACCCAATCAAAAAAGTGGAGGAGAACTTTATAAACAACTTCCACAATCTCTTCCCAGTTTTGTAGCACTGAGTAATGTAGTCTGGTGGTTATGACCTTGCTTCAAACTCTGGCCCTCAGGGTAGCAGCTGTGTAACGGTGGCTGTGCTACTGAGCTGGGCTGAGTCAGCTTCCTCCTGTGTTGCGAGGGTTCAGCCATCTCTTGGAAACTCCATGTGGGGAGGGACAGTGGCTGTCCCTCTGCGGTGCCCTGCACAGCGCCTCGCCCGCAATTTGTGTTCCATGTGTGTATGTGTCGTGCTCAGTGAACTTTATCTAATACTAGAGGCCTGGTGCATGCAATTTGTGCACTCAGCGGGGGGCGGGAGTCCCCTCAACCCAGCCTGCGTCCTCTCACAGTCTGGGAGCCCTCGGGGGATGTCCGA
>NW_005303237.1:0-727 GCF_000412655.1 Myotis brandtii
TTTTTCTTCAGATGAGCATAATTTTTGTCATCAGTAAATTTGACTAAAGATCTTACAAAACATTGTCTATTTATGGTCATGCAGATGAGGCCAACACTCTAATATCAAACAAGAGGATGGAATATATAGATTATAGAAAGGATCTTATGCCAATCTAAGGGCCTATTACCATGTTTTCTGTATATTTATATAATGCAGACCTTCTTAGAAGACTTGATCTATTTTATTTTGGATATGTATGTAACAGCCCCCTTACCTCAGCTCCATTTTGAAGGCCTTTGGTCCAAGAAACCTACAAGTACATGAGGCATTATAATAGGTGCAGTCAGGTATATTAACAACAATAGCAATGTGTTAATAGAATCTTTATGTAAAATAAGATCTATAGTCTTCCAAGTTTATATTCCACAAAGTTGGATTTTAAAAAGCTAAGACAGAGGTTAATAGCTCTTCACCAAAGTGTTTTCTCTTATTTCTGGGTACACAACTTCAGTACATTTTCATGTGACTGAGTCCTAGTTAAGGTATGCCCCTGCCCAGGGTTGGAAGATATAAATCTCTCCAGAATCCTCCAGTTCTTTCCACATTTGTCAGTTGATAATGGAGAACTCTGAGGCCCTATAGGAGGTTAGAGGTATAAGAGAGAAGGAGGCCAAGTTCTTCAGTTACCATATTGAGAAAGCCAATCACTGACCACAAATGTCTTCATCTGAATGTTGACAGTGGG
>NW_005303238.1:0-727 GCF_000412655.1 Myotis brandtii
TCATCATTGATGTTTCTATCTCTTTCAGTTGTGTAGTTCTGAACTACATTGACAAACAAAAACTTGGCAACAGGTCTTAAGATTGTAGTAGTTGAATTCCATGAAACAACTATTTCAGTTTTTCTCTGGGAAAAATATTTTGTGTGACATGAAAACCAATAGCTTAAGTTTGGTCATCTTGTCTGTATTCAGCTAGGGAATATTTCTAATACTAATTTTAGGCTGCTAATCAGCTTTATTAAAGGGAAAATTCTCATCTTCAGCTCTTCTTAATTTCTTCATCTTCCATACTAACCCCAATAACTTGGAAACCCATTTTGTATATTAAAGCTTTTTTTTTTCAAGGATATTGGCAAAACAAATATTTGTCTAGCAATCCCCATTTGACTTCTTGTAAGTATCTCAGCACTGGTTCCCATGGCTTCCATCTGCCTGCTCACTGTGGGTGGCTCCATGCCAGGAACACACCTTGCTTGATATCCACTGGAGGAGAGGGCGGACTGAGAGCCCAGCTTACCTGCACAAGGATCACAGAAATTGTGCAATATCTTCCCCCAGGAGCTTGCTTATTTTTTTCAATTATTCCTTTCCAGAAAGTTACATATTTAGGACTAGAATGTTAATATTTAAATACATTAGAGAATGTAAATTAAATTGTTGTTGATTTAGGGATGTGTCTCAGGACCTTGAAGTAGAAAGTTGAATGGAAGAACTCAAAGAGAGCAAA
>NW_005303239.1:0-727 GCF_000412655.1 Myotis brandtii
AGGCAAATGAACACCCCACGGAGCTGGGACTCACGCTTCGCACGGACACGCTTCCAAAAACCGCAGCCCGGTCGTTGCCGAGTTTGAGACGGTCATTCCCTTCCCCACACCTTCGCACTGGCTTCAACGGCCCCCAATGCAACCTGCCTTCCCTGGCGACCCCGTGGGGCCAGACGCTGGTCCGCGAGAACGGGGAGGCCTCCCCGGGAAAGACCTGAAGGTCAAGGGTGCCGAGGAAGGTCATGGCCGCCACGGAGCCCTGGCAGTGAAGCAGGTACCAGGACCTGCTCACCTATCTCCCCTGGAGGCTCCGTCCCACTCCCTGGTGGCCAGGAGGCCCCTTTCCCACCAGAAGGAAAGGGGGGAGGCACAGGGACATCCTCGAAGTCCTGGAGGTCCCTTCCCACCGTGGCCCACGGCATCACAGGGCTCAAGCGGACCCCGCCAAACGCAAAGAAATCTTCCACAACCCCCTAAGACGGGCGGAGCTCAGGACGGGCTGAGGTGCCAGAAGCCCCGGCCCCTTCCCGGGAGCACAGGGGGCCGGTGCCAAGAGACAAGTTCTCCCGAGGGCCCACAGGCCCACACCAAAGGCTTGTCTATTTCCGGGAAGTCTGAGCCCTCCGACCAGCCCCCGCCCCAGCCTGGCCCGTGAGAGCCAGCTTTCCTTTCTTTCTTTCTTTTCTTTTTAAATATATTTTTACTGATTTCAGAGAGAAGGGAGAGG
>NW_005303240.1:0-727 GCF_000412655.1 Myotis brandtii
AATATAGAAACAGACTCACAAAGACAGAGAACAGAATGACAGTTTCAGAGGGAAGGGGGTTGAGTGAAACAGGTGAAGTGATGAAGGGAAAAAAAAAGAAACATAAACTCACAGACATCAAAAACAGTGTGGTAATTACCAGTGGGGTTGAGAGGAGGTAGGGGAAGACAGAAGAGGGTAATGGGGGACTAAGTGGTGGTGGAAGGAAACTTGATTTGGGTGATAAACACACAGTACAGATTCCATACACAGATGCTGTACTATGGAATTGTACACCTGAAACTTCCATAATTTTATTAACCAGTATCACCCCAATATATTTTTTAAAAGATATGCTTATATATAATTTGTTCCCCAAGTAATCAGAAGCTTCATGTTTCTGGGTTAAAGATGGGATCGCTAAGGTACCATGCTTTCTAAAATGTTTGGTCATCATTAAGTTATGAAAGGACTAGTTGCCAAAAGATATTTTTTAAACTGATTGTTTGAAACTTAAAACATAACTTCTCAAAGAACAATGCTTTGAATAATGGTTTAGTTTCAGAATAGTCCATAAGAATCAACTTATCTCAGACTATAATCAAGCTAATAATATATTTCAACTGTATCAATCCTTTTAAAACCTATTCTCATTGTGTTCATTTTTGAGGCATCATATCTATATAATAAAAGCTTTAAGCGACCCTTACAGCAGAATGACCAGAACAACCGGTCACTATGATGCACA
>NW_005303241.1:0-727 GCF_000412655.1 Myotis brandtii
GTCGATGCTCAACCACTGAGCCACGCCAGCCGGGCGACCAGTTTATTTTTAAAACAAACTAAAAAGTGAGAAAGTAGGGGTTTATTTTATGTAACAGTGCTATTATGATAAGGCACCACTTGATATGTGACAAAGCCAAAGTGTTTCCAAATCATGTATTTTTGTTACTGTGTCTTAATCATTAGAATGGTTGGGGGGAGGTGGTAGTAGTGGGGTTGAGGGGAATGACAACAGGACCTACTTTCTCTAGAATATATTGAGACACAGGTTAAAAGTTTCTCAGGTAAATTCATGGCTAGAGCAAAATTAAGCAAGAGCTCAGAATTGTACATTCCTCCCCAAAGCTGGCTTCTCAGATGGTCACAACCAATTAAATATTTCAAAATATGTCCTTAGTCACTGCTATCAGCATCAGCAGCATCATCATCAGATACATCATTTAAAGGTGACTTCAATACTGACTGTAGGAGTCCGATCTAGTAGGCTGGCATGTGGCCATGCCCCCGGTAGAAAGTAGGTCATAGCAGAAGTTACAACTCCACACAGGCTTAGAGGGCTGGCTGGGAAGAAAAAATCCCTTTTCAGAGCAGGACCCACAGACAACAAAACCACATTTGCAGCAACGGTGACGACAATTAAAGGTGTGAGTTTTGCTTTCTGTAACAGTTGCCTCAAAGTCAGGAACCCAAACAGCATGTTCATTACTGGGTGTCTTCCCACTTTTGGA
>NW_005303242.1:0-727 GCF_000412655.1 Myotis brandtii
AAGTGCTCATTGTTCTGTGTTCGGTCTGTATATGTTTATAATGTATCCTCTTCCAGTATTGCACCTTTCATCAATATTAATATATGCAATATGTGTCTTTTTTGTCTCTTGTAATCTTTTTTTGTTTAAAGTCTTAATTTGTCTGACAACATAGCTATTCAGCTGTTGACTGGCGATTATTTCTGCCTGTTAGGAATACTGCTATAACAAATCTTGCACATGTGTTTGGTGTACTTATTTATTAAATATTTCTGTGGGTTTATACCAAAGGGAATGTTGTGTTTTAGTACACACTACTAAACAAGTTTAGCAAAGTAGTTGTACACTCCCACCAGCAGGAAATGCATGTTCCAGTTGCTTCCCAACAGCACTTTTTAAATTTTAGTCAAGCTGGGGGTAGGTGGCAGTATCTTATTGTGGCTTTAATTGCATGTCTCTGATGACCAAGGGGTTAAACACCTTTACCTGTGTTTATTGGCCATTTTAGAAAGCTCATTTTGTGAGGAAGGATTATGTACTTTGGACTAAGAAGTTCAGTTATACTGGGGAAGTAAGATACCTGTGAAACATACTAAAATGTAGATTGGGATTTCATAATTGAAGCCAGAGTAGGTCCGAGTATTACTAAGAAGCAAATAAAAAGATTTCAGAGAAATGATCCCTGGTATCCGGTGGGAAGGAGGGTGGGTGCTTCCTTTTACCCCTAGAAGTAAAACTACACGTGCAC
>NW_005303243.1:0-727 GCF_000412655.1 Myotis brandtii
GAGGCCCCGGCCGGTGGCTGTAATCGGTGTGGGTCTCCCTGGTGGGCTTCTCCAGAAGGTCGGGGAGTCTGCACATGGGCAGTGAGAAGCAGTCAGCCGTCGGAGTCCTCGCCCGCTCCTGCCGCAGCTAAGCCCGTGGCTGTGATGGCGGGTCTCTTCCCTGCCAGCTGGGCAGAGGCTGAGGGGCCGGGGCTGCTTGGGTGCAAGGCCAGACGGAGCCTCTGTGGGATGAGGTGGGAATGGCGGAGCTCAGGTGCTCGCAGTCCTTGCGGGAAGAGTGGAGGGTCTCTGGCCGGCCCCCACTCTGCCCGGCACCATGCAGTGGCCTGCCGGGCCAGCACTGACTTCCGGAGCCCGGAGGCACAGAACGCCAGGACGCAGCCTGCGGGACCCCTTCCTTACCTATAATCCAGGAAGAGGATGCCCCATTTGATACTGGGGCTGCCCAACAGCTCCCAGCACCCCAGGCAGGCTTCAGGAGGCGGGGCAGCAGCTGAGTGGACGCCCAGCCTCTCCCTGACCTGCCACCAGAGTAAGAATGAACATGCCAGCGGCAGGGGCAGCTGTGCCCACCTCCCCTCCCGCCTCCCCAGGGCCCATTCTACACCTAGAACCCAGCTGCAGGCGCTGCAAGGAGACTGCCCGCAGTCTGCACAGTCAGGGCTGTCACAGTGGCTGCCTGGATGCTGGAGCCAGTCCCTCACCATGCGATGCCCTGGTTCTTGCT
>NW_005303244.1:0-727 GCF_000412655.1 Myotis brandtii
ATGAATGAATGAATGAATGAATGAATGCTTATTGGGATACTTTCCATTCAGCCAGGCCATTTACTTTCCATATCTCAAGTGTCTCTGCACAATACTGGGCACATACAGGGTTTTTAATGACTTGCAGATATAAGGAAATAAAGCTGACTTGACCAGTACAGTGAATGGAAAAACCAATGGCTAGTTTCCACTCTGGATATGTCATTCTCAGCCTTTTTGGTCTCTGCAAATCGCTGTCCTCTTCGTTCTGCCATTTTCTTCTTCCTTTTAAAGTTAATTTTATTAAAACCAGTCAAATTAAAACAGCTCTGTCCAGGGCATCTCAAGTTCCATTCATTATGGCTTCTTATCTTGGCAGGCGATCGGCATGGGGAGGCAGCTTGGCCATTATGCGCATACAAAGCCCATCACTTTCCTACCAGTGGCTAATTCATCAAACATTTATCTTTTGCCCTCTGAGCACCGTGTCACTTTGCCTGTCACTCCCTAGTCCAGGATGAAAGTTGAAAAAACATGGGAGGTAGGAGAGAATTTTTTTTCTCCCCCAACTTCCTCCCCCACCTCCCAGATCTTTTTTATTAGTTAGATTTCATACTTGAGACTTGGAACTCTCCCCCAAACCTGCCCTCCAAACCCCATATTTTTGGCTATATGAAGGCTGTAATGGCTTGCCACATTTACACTGAACTTTTTATTGAATGATGTCATGATTAGGGCAATGATAAAA
>NW_005303245.1:0-727 GCF_000412655.1 Myotis brandtii
AAAAAAAAAAAAGAATAATGCTCAATTTTTAAAAGAAAGTTTGCCACCTAGACACTTCAAACCTGCTTGAGCTCCCTCCTTTCCATTGGGAGGAAGGACCCGCTTGTAGGGGAAGTCTCGTTACCAGGTCTTCTCCCTCAGAAGGGATGCTGGCCTGTCCTGTCCCCAGGGCCCGGGGAGTCCCGTCCTCTCAGTTCTCAGGTGCTGAGGTTCCCTGTCCATCCGCGCCCTCTGCTTGAAGGGACAGTAGAGGGCAGCAGAGTCCTTCCCACCCGGGCATTTTGAGCAAAGACCAGCTAAAGATTCCGACTGTGCGCAGTTAAATGAAGCCCCTTTCAGAGAGAAATTGCTGCTGAGCCCTACCACGTGGAGATGGGACCCACGGCTGTGGCATATTTCCTCCCATCTCTGTTATATAGACGGTGAGACTTCTGAAGACATGGGGTTTGCGTATCTGGAAGTTAGACCATTGTAACAACCTTGTCTGAAAAAAGCTGCAGTCACTATTTTCTGTTCTCCAACCTCCTTATTAAACATTTATTTTATCTGGCTTTTTATTTCCTCCTTTCCACGTTATTTATAGCTTGTTGGCTAGGGGTTTGTGGGACTGGAGCAAGTTGATTTTTCTGGACTCACATTTATTTGGTCCCCATCTCATCCTAGACTTTCATTCAAGAATTAAAGCTGGCTCCCTGTGGCATGTAATTCCCGTGTTTACCTGTCATGT
>NW_005303246.1:0-727 GCF_000412655.1 Myotis brandtii
GGGGGGGGGGGGGGGGGGGGAAGCTGCTGCCACTGGACATTTGTCAACCAGCCACATTCGTTGAACATTAGTACTGAACTCGAAGTTGCTCTGGATTCTATATCTCGGGCTGTATCTCAGCTGACTTTATAAACAGCGTGTGTGTGTTCAAGACAGGATATGAGGGATACAGAACAGGAAATTAGAAAGCTGTGTAATCATCGGGTTCCACAGCATGGACGGAGCAATAAGCTTTCTAGGTGGAGACTATTTTAGAAAATGAGATTATGTCTGAGAAAAGGAAAGCTTTGTAATGCACTTAAACGCACTCTGCAGACAGAAATGCAAAATGTCATGTACGCTTCCTACCCTTTCTGTTCATCTGTGCCCGTCAGAAGTTACCCATTGTCAAGCCTGGTGTCTGGTGACCTTTAATACATATGTTTCCTCAGGTCTATCAGATGCTGATTTACATTAGGTCTAGCCTAAAACTGAAATGTTTCATCAGATTGTATTAATCTAAGAACGAGCGTAAAACTGTGCTAGAGGGGAAAGGTGTATATTCCTCCCTCTAGTGGAGTACTGGTGGAACTACACTCTATTTTTTGTATTTTCTGGCAAAGGCACAGCATGCATCTGTTCATTCATTTATCAAACATTTATTAAACAGACACCATATTCCAGGCCTGAGGCATCCGGGATTTTAAAAGCTCAGACCTGCCCTAGCTCTCATCAGCCTGCTGACTGA
>NW_005303247.1:0-727 GCF_000412655.1 Myotis brandtii
GTGGAGAGGCCAGTGCCCTCTCAGACCAGGCAGCTGCAGGGATGGCACACTTCCGGGGGAGTAGAAGTCCGGCAGGGCTCTGAGTGTGACCCGTGGTGCAGCCAAGCTCTAGCATTGGGTGGTCGGAGCTCTGGTTCTTTTAGCCCACAGCAGGTGGAGGTCCCACCCATACCCATGTCTAGATGGAGTCCTTATGCAAGTGCCCAGTCTTGTGGTTTGGAGCGTTCTGGGCCCCTCCCAAGGGCGTTCAGTTACACTCATGACCTGTCTTGACACAGCACTTGGCATAAATGTCATGGCCAAAGTGATCCCTATTAGATTGTCAAAGGTGTCCAAAAAGTCTGAGTTGCTCTTGCTCTGTACAACATGGGTCCCCAAATTGGACATTCATGGCAACATGGGGTGAGCAAGAAAACTGATATGCAAGGTCACCCTGAACCCCAGCTTTCAGGTTTCTATTGCCCCTTTGTGTTGAGTATCTACTACCTGGATGAGAATCCCATTATCCTATTTAATCTGTCTTCCCACTCTGACCAAAGGGATGTATCATAGTGAGACTACTGCTCAGATGAATTAGCAGCCATCTGTAATGAGGCCACAGACAAGACACAGCATTCTTTCTGCCATCTCAATAGATCAGAAGTTCTAATTAAAAGCCAAGAGAGAAATGAAATTTTTCAAATGTACTAATCTTACTAATGCCCTAGCCCGTGGTCGGCAAACTGCG
>NW_005303248.1:0-727 GCF_000412655.1 Myotis brandtii
GAGCCAAACCGGTTAGGGCCATTCATTCAGACAAGCACTTGTCATCCCAGGAGAGACGACACAGGGAAGCTGCGGAAAGTGGTGCTGGGGGGTATTAGAGCTGGTTCCATTGCTGTTCAGGGACAAAGTTTTAAACTGTAGATGCAACAAAGGCATTTCCATGTCTGGCTTTTAAGAGATATTTGTAGAATAGTCTTCAGAATGCCAGCCATTCTGCCTCATGCTGGGGACACTGTTTGGCATAGAACAGATTCTGAACCAGAGAGAGAGAGAGAGTGAAGTACACAAGCAATTAACACAGTGTGATGGGGTTGGGGAGAGTGTTCGATGGATGAACACAAGGGAGTTTTTAGGGCAGCGAAACTATTCTGTATGATACTGCTATAGATGCATGAAATAGAACTTTACAGCACAATTTAAAAAAGCATTTAGGAGGTCAGGTGATCCCAGTATGGAATGCAGAATATGCCAGAAGAAGCTAAATGTATCACTAGTGTGAACCTCCCTCACTGGTGGGGATAGGAGAATATCAACAAAACAAAAGTGTGCCGAGTGCTACCATTAGACTGAGTAGTGGTTGCCATGGGAACTCACAAAAAGGGCATCTCCCCCAGCTTCAGGGAGTCAGGGGAGGTTTCCTGAGGGAAGACATATCTAAATCTGAGTCTGCTGAGGAAAGAATGGCCCAGGCAGAGGGAACAACGTGTGTAAAAAACAACAACAACAA
>NW_005303249.1:0-727 GCF_000412655.1 Myotis brandtii
AAAATCATCGATGGGTCTTATTAGATCAGTGGTTCTAAATCAAGACCATTGGTGTTGTAGTAGTATGTTGGTAAAAGTTCTCAGCAGATATTTGTAATTCTACCACCTACTGTGAATTAATGGATTACACATTTTTTCAGCTCTTTTAGTTCTTAGCTGCTTTGATCTATGAACTATTGAAAGGAGAGGAAAAGATATTTGTTCTCAACTCTTCCTATTTTGAGGTGGAGAAACATCTTACCTTTTCCCTGCTCGCCCTCCCTTCCTCATAGTAGGAGGAATGGATTATCTGAATAGTAAATGGTGAGCAGAAACCAGGAATGTGGATTTCAGGTCTTTCCCTTTCATCTCTCTTCATTTCCACTTGCCTATAGAAAGCACATTAGTTTTTTTGCTTCCCTAGATATTCCCTTTCCTGTGAAGAATGGACAGTGGTTTTCTAGTACTGCCTGTGTTTAGGGTGGTGGAGAAGCCTGTTTAATTCAATGATACTATCATAGTAGTTTTGTACCTAAAGTAAAAAAAATTCACAAGTTCTAAAGTTTGATATTTTGACCTCATACCTTTTATCTATCTCTCAATTGGTTGATAATTCAGAAAGTAAATTTAATGTGTTATACATATTGCACCCCTCAATCCTCAAAATTTATCACTGAATGTATAATAAGGGTATTTTAATAGCTGATTATAAGGAAACTAGAGGCCCAGTGCACAAAATTCATGCACA
>NW_005303250.1:0-727 GCF_000412655.1 Myotis brandtii
ATTTTAACTATTAACCCCTAACACTTGGCACCAAAACTTTGAGCAGCAAAATTAGTTTTCTCCACCTCTAATCCTATCTGGCTTTGGCTGTTTCCAATCTCTGTGCAGGAATGCACACAGCACACCAGGCAGTCTGGAACAGGCTGATTAAGGCAGGCTAATTAAGTAGCAAAATGTTAAAGGCCATTTAAATGTCAGTTTTTATGCCTTTTGGAGTTTGCAAACTGCCATTATTGATACAATTTATTGTGTGTCATGGGGTGAGGGGTTTAGTAGTGGGACAGGAGCAATTACTCTCAGGGAAAATGGTATTGTCTTTCTGTACATAAAAATGTGTGAACAGAGTGGCAAAGAAAAATGATATAAAGGGGATAAACTTAATATAAAAATAGTGAGATTGCTTGTGTTTTGCTATGGAGAAGTACACAGAGATGTAATCGATCATCATTCCTTCTCATCTCTGTTTCTAAGCCTTTTCCTTTTCAATTTTAAAAAGACATTATGCCAAATGATAAAGACTGTTGAACATCAAAATACATAAATCTCCAAATGTTCTAATTCTTTTGCTCTCTGAAGTTACTTTTAGCAAATTATTTCAATTCTTGAAGAAACTGAATGTATGTACCTGAATAATACTTATTCATTAATATTATTGATTAATTTAATTTTTATATATTGTTTTTATTTTTATATTAGAGGCCCGGTGCACGAAATTTGTGCACTGGGG
>NW_005303251.1:0-727 GCF_000412655.1 Myotis brandtii
AAAATAATAATAATGAAGTGGTCCCATTCCAGATGATTTCATTATTCTGGAGTGTCCCCGGGGCATCAGGAATTTTAGAAGCTGCCTAGATGATTCTCATGTGCAACCCAGGCTGAGACCCCTGACTCAAAATTACCTGAAAAGCATCATAACCAGCACACAACAAAGCAGAGAAAAGAAAAAACCCTTCCGCCCCCATTCAAACTCATATACAGCTTATGTGACAGTGAAGTGGGAGCCCCTCAATAAAGCTGGATGACACCTTGTGGAAAGCATGCACCCAAAGCTAGGAGATTAGCACTTTCACACCTCAGGGGGAAACGCATCCTTTTGGGGGCTGGCCAGTCCTTTCCTAACAGAAGATAGAAGCGTGAGAAAAGTGACAGGAGTCAGGAGTGATAAATAAAAACAGATGAGATGGTGCTGGAAGCTGCAGTGGCAGCCACAGATGTGGTGACAAGTATAAGGGGGTTGGATTTGATGCCTGCAAAACACAATCAACAGTGAAGAGACCAAAACAAAAGAAAAAAAAATCCATCAAAAAAAAAAAAAAGGAAAACAGAAAGAAGAATAAAGAAAGGTCACCAAGTTGCACAGCCCGGGGGCACCAATCAGATTACATACAATCTGTGCAAACTGGGCCCCTGGGTGTGGGCAGGTGTGCAATCCATGTGCCTTAATGTGAGGCCCAGAAAGAGAAGACCCCTCCATTGAATTCTGGGTAAAA
>NW_005303252.1:0-727 GCF_000412655.1 Myotis brandtii
GCCTCCTTTTTCAACCGGTCTCTTTCTCATCATGAGACTTTGTTGATTTGGAATGGTAGTTATGCAAACAAAGGACTAGGAGAACCTTAAGAAACAGTTCCTTATGGAGCTGATCCTATCTGAAAGCACTGCAGCCTTCCCTTCAGCGCTGCGGAAGGGACAAGAACGCTCAGAGGCAGCCCTGTGATCCCTGTCATACATAACAAGTCAACATGCTCTATTCATATCATCAGATATTCCCTGGCCTCCAAATGGGCACGTGGGGTGTGTGTGTGTGTGTACACATGTGTATCCAATTACTTTCTAGAACTCAACTGGAATGTTCTATTTTTCAAAAAGCAAAACAGTTTTAAGTTTGTCGGAGGGGGAGGGGACGGGAGATCTTCTAAAAATGGCTATCACTGTCACATCTGAAAATGCCTTTTCTTTCTCCTACGAGATGTCTTTTGTCTCTTGTTTTTGCCAAGAAGCAAGAGCACTGTTTACGTTTTGCAGCTCTCCCTTCACGTGCTCGGTTCGGGATCCTCCTCGCCAGGCTCACATGTTGTTTTGGCCGCCCGCATGCATTCTTCCCTGCTTCCACCCCTTAAAGGAGCCATGCTCAGCGGAGTGGGACTGGAGCTGTCACCCCAGCGGTGGCGGGACGGGTGTACTGCAGGTTGTGATTGTGTGGTGCTTTGGGTCTGTTTCCACGGGGTTGTAGATCAGGGGGGTTTAGGGAAAGCTG
>NW_005303253.1:0-727 GCF_000412655.1 Myotis brandtii
GGTTAATCCTTGGCCAAAACTTGACCAAAACAAAACAATAAGGAAAAAGGACAGGCTGTGAAGGCAATTATCCAGGACTGATTTTGAGGACTGGATTCTGGGAGCCATATAAATGGGAAGAAAAATAATTAGAAGGAGGGTGGGCTCCTCGCTGGGATTAAAGTTTCAGCCAGAGTTGAAGGTGGGTGTGGTGTCTCCTCAGCCACCAAGAAAACCAAGGAGGTTGAAAAGCTATGCGACTCACTGGTTCCAGGGTCAAAAGAAAATTGCCAAATTTCATGGCTGCTATAAAGTGCTGCTGCACAAAATATTTCTCAGAGATTCCCCCTAAGGACATGTGCAGAGCTGGAAATAGAAAGGTGTTCTGACTGTGGGAGGACGGAGGGGAACCCTTTCTTCAGGGGAGCGGGTTACCCTCTCTCTGAGTGTTGGGGTTCCTCACGGCCAGGAAAGCATGAAGGAGCCATCAGGAACTCAACGCAACCCGTCAGCCACGACAGAGAAACGGTGCTGGCTTTCGCCTTCAGTGATTAAGAACTGTGTATTTTACATAAAAGAACTAATTACTTTTAAGAGGAATGATAAATACTATAAATCTATGTCACTGTATAAATAGCTTCAGATTTATGTCGTCGTTATATTTTACCTGATCCGATTCCTTCTCTTAGAAAGCCCTTTCTTTATTATTATTTTTTAAAATATGTTTTTACTGGTTTCAGAGAGGAAG
>NW_005303254.1:0-727 GCF_000412655.1 Myotis brandtii
CAAGCCTGATAGTTCCTCAAATTATGCTGATATTTCCTTAAAGTGTGCTTTCCTTCACAGAAGTTTTTGATTTTTATGTAGTCCTGCTGCACAGCATGAAGACCTGGTTGAAGATTTAGGGATAAGCTTCACATTTATTCTAAAGGTAGCAGGGAATTTCTGCTCTAACTTTACACTCTTGAGACTACATCTGCCAGGGGTAGATGTAAAGGAAGCAGGATACAGGGCTCCTGCAGGCTCCCTCTCTGTGCTCTGGGAGGGCTCATTTCTCACTGAATTGAAAGACCCCTCACCCCAAAACAGGATTAAATAAACTGACTCCTCTCAGAGAGGACCCTCTTGTCCTTGTATGATGTTGTGTTGAGGCCAGGGCAGCTACTATCTCTGGCTGGATCCTGAGTCTACGCGAAGACAATATCAATTATAAAAAGAAGTGCAGAGCTTTGGGGAAAATTCTTTTAAAGATTACCAGAATCTATTAAACATGTTAATCAATAATTATATTCTATTTGCTGCTCTAGGGAACTCAGATAAAGAGAACAGGGTATATTACTTCCCTAAAAACAGACTTATCATGGGTGATCCAAGATGTAAAGTCCAGGGGACAATTATACAGGTGAGCATGAAGAAGATGCCAGACCACAATCAACACCCAGGCACCCCCAAACTTCAAGACTCTTAAAATCAACAAAAGTATATGCAACAGTCATCTCAAAAGGTGGCCTAT
>NW_005303255.1:0-727 GCF_000412655.1 Myotis brandtii
TCTAACATGTACGGTTTCCATCGTTCATCTACATGTTAACCTGGTCGGAGCCGCACAGCCAGCCCCGAGGTTCCCCCAGGGCAGTCTGAGTATTTCACAAATCCGGGGGAGCTCCCGTGATTGCTCGGTTTCACAGCTGTGCGGTGGCAGAGGTGGGACTGGAGCTGAGGGATCTCTCGAGGGTCCTAGTGCGGAGCGTTTTCCATTAGCGACACTGTCACAAGGTCACCAGCTGCACCTGCTTCCTTCTCACCCTTTACTCTGCCTGTGTTCGCAAGGGGGTACTTTTTAATGGTTTTGTGTCTCAGCTGTGTCGTTTGTCCAGCGCTTGGAGCCAAACTGATTTAGAAAAATCAACTGTGAGATCCCAGAGGGACCCTCCCCCTGGTTATGTAAATAAATCCAAATGTTCTCACTTCTGCCTGTTCAGATTTGGAATCACGTGCATTGCAGGGTCAAAAATAAGCGACTTCACCAGTAAGCATTTGTTTTTTCTCTCTTTCATTCATTTCTATGTACTTCTACAGATCTCTTCCAATTTTATACATGAGGGAAATCAAGATAGAAAGTCTTGCTTGGGGATAGCAAAGTATTTAATGGCAGAATCAGGATTTAAGTTTACAGCCTTAACTTAAGTAGCGTACTTCTCAATCCTTAGGCATAACAACCTAAATTTATTGCCAATCAGAATCTATTGCTCTAGACCAGCGGTTCTCAACCTGTGGGT
>NW_005303256.1:0-728 GCF_000412655.1 Myotis brandtii
GGGAGAAACCACCTCATCCCCAAATGCTTCGGGTTGTGTGGGAGGGACAACTTGAAATAGCAATCTGAGTTTGCTCAGGAGGCTTCTGAGGGACAGCTGGGGACTTGGAGGGACCTACGGTCATCATGCAGAATGTAGGCTTAGACAGAACCTAAGAGACCCTCAGGCTCAGCCATTTCCTTGCTACAGGAGGGGAAATGAGGCCCCAATGGGGCAGAGCCTTGCTCAGAGTGACCCCCAGCTGGCAGCCCACATCTCTCCCTGGAGAAGCCCGGGAGACTCCAGACAACAGATTGGTGTCTGGAACTCCATTGGCCGCCCGCAGCCTGGGGTGGAGGGCCCTGTGTTCCCTGGGCCGGGAGCAGCCATGGAGCTCAGCGTTTGTGTTGTTGATGTGGGCCCTTGTGGGCCTCACTGGGAGTGGGAACTGAACGGAGAAAAGGCAGAAAGCCTTTGGAAAGGAGCGAGTGGGGGCCTGTCCACTTCCACCTGAAGGGCCGGCAGCATCCTGAAGTACAGGTTCACCTCATTCCCTGCCCCTGCACCCTTTCACATTGGACTTTAACTGGGCCCAAGGCAAAGCCATGGGAAGGAAGGGACCCTGGTGGAATAGTCCAGGAATCAGTGTGAGGAGCCAGAGAGCTGCCGTTCCGGGCCCCTGAAATCACAGCTTCTGAGCAGTGGGCACCTCTGCCTTTGGGAAATATTATCTCGCTGTCAGAGGTTGC
>NW_005303257.1:0-728 GCF_000412655.1 Myotis brandtii
GACACTCTGATAGGAGGGCAGAGGGGAGGCTTGCCCCTCCCATGGATACTCTTCCGAGGAGCTTCTGTGAAATCATAGGCACGCTTTTCACACGGCCCCGTTGTACACATGCAGCGTATTGCTCTTCTTGCTGTCCTGCTCTGCCTTCCCTTTAGCAGCCCACCTTGGAGACCCTCCAAGTCTCTCTCGTGGGGCTGTCCCACCTTATTAATGGGTGCGCTGCACTCCGAGGTAGCGGCGCAATCCCCTCTTCCCTTGGGCTGTTTTCTAATGTTCTGACATTACAGAGGCTGCTGCAGTGCCCATCAGTACAATGTCACTTTGCACACAAGTAAACCTGTGGGTTAAATTCCTACAAGTAGGACTGCGGGCCCCTGTATGGCATTTTAAACTCTGGAAACTATTGCCAGATGCCTTCCCGCAGGCGGCAGCAGGTACGCTCTCGCCGGCACTGTTAGGAGGGCTACACCAGGCTTTACACTTTTTTTCAGGTTCACGTGTGACAGGTGGAACGGTGGCACCAGCCCTGGCCTGTGCACCGCTACACCCTCTCCCTCCCCACGGTGCCCGTCTTCGCCCAACCTCTGTGGGCAGCATCGCCATGGTCTCCAGGTGCTTCCCGTCGGGGAGACAGTAACGCTGAGAATAAACCAAACCTCAAGGAAAATGTCTGGTGAGAGCTGGGTTCATAGCTTAAAAATTGATTCTGCTAGAAAAATATGGCATTT
>NW_005303258.1:0-728 GCF_000412655.1 Myotis brandtii
GAATCTGTGCACCAGGTCACTAGTATTTAAATAATAAAATATTCTACAGCAATTAAAATGATCAATCAATCTACAGTTATGTGCATCAATTTGGAGAACTTTTATAAATGTTTATTAATCACTAAATGATATTGTTTAAAGGTGTAAGGATAGGTGACAAAAGGCAGCAAGGAAATGATTATAACCAAAGTCAGTAGCCTTCTGGATCCCTATGGAGGCAAGTGGTTGAGGTCTTGGAGGAGAATGAGCTTGTGTAGGAGGCCACTGGCCTCATAAGGCATGAGTGGTGTTCTTACCTGGGGGCAATTACAGGGGTTTGTGTTCAATATACAAATGTGCTCTAGATGCTTTTGCTTATGCTGTATTTCATAATAAAATAGCATAAAGATGTGGTCTACTGCACTGTGTGTGTAGACTGATCTTCATTTTATAAGAGAGAAATACATACAATAAAATTAAGCTTATAATTTAAAATACTAATTACAGGTGATTTAATTTTTCCCCATTTTCGCAAATATTCTCAATCAGCCCGAGTATTTAAATTAATTTTTGAAGTAATGTTTTTAAGGCATCGTCTTCAAGACCTGTAAGTTTCCTGATTTGTAAGGATTAGTCCTCAATTCTGTTCCCCAAATTGTCACTGTTAACATTTTCCTTCATTGTGTCTAAGGTCCCTCATCAGGTCTCCAGATGCTCAGGGGGCCAGACACACCTCCCCAGGGACCTCC
>NW_005303259.1:0-728 GCF_000412655.1 Myotis brandtii
CCTGGTCTGTTTCCTGAGCTAGTCTCTACAGGGAAACAAAGACATTTTACTCATTTTTATAATCCTGCTGCTTATAATGCAGGTCCCTGTCTTTCCAGAAATTACAATACTTATTTCCATTTATGTGTTTTCCATGCTCTCTCTTCATGTTGGCTTAAATCACTCTATGCTTTTTGGTTTGAGAGAGATAGTTAACAACTTTTCCAATAGTTCCCTTTATGATTGTCACAGGTGGAGGGATTACTATAACATGCATGTCACTATTTGTTCCCATTCAGAGCACTGCTCCTTCTTAGTTAATCTCTATCTGTTCCAAATTCTCTTTTCTACATAATAATCTGACAATGCTGCCTTACCCTTTGATAAATTCCAAAGATAGGACTCTGAAGAAGATACCCAATAGTATCTACAAAGTAAAATAAATGCGGTACCGGGAGCTTGAGTGTTAGTCTGGATTGAAATCCCAGCTCTACCTCCTTTTAGCTGGTGAAGCTTCTTCATGCAACCAAAGCAGCATCAATAGCACCCAAGTTCATTACTAGTTTCTTGAACTCCGAGGGAAGGCACACAAGCCTCAGCAGTATCCTTAACAATTTAATTTCCCCCTCTAGTTCGTTGCCTTCACAGGCAGGAACTGCTTCTCAGACCATTACCTCGGTGACCCTTCTCTGCTCACCTGCATAAAAAATATCCTGGGTTGCAGGCTCGATCCCTGGTGGGGGGTGTGC
>NW_005303260.1:0-728 GCF_000412655.1 Myotis brandtii
TTCTTTTCCTGGGATTGAGAGCTTGTACATGTTCTCCTCGATACTCCCTCTCAGCATCTCAAGGCTTGCTAAATCTTACAAGTGAATTAAGTTCTGATCAGTCTATCCTCTCTGAGAAGCCTTCCCCAGGTCACCTTCCTTCTATACCAGGTTAGATCCTCTCCAGTGTGCTCACTTCCATAGTTGAACTTAGCTCACTGCATTGTAATTATTTATATCTGTATTTCCTACCAGAACTACTTGAAATCAGGGATCGAGGCTCATTTCTTCAGCGCTGTCTGTAGTTGTGTAGTCTCTAATATTTATTAAATGTTTGAATGAATCCATGAATCAATCTATGCATCCATTTGCCCCTTGCTTCTATCAGAATATTATATCTCACTTGACTTGGTGCCTTCACTGTCAGTAAACAAATGAATTATGTCCTGTGAGCCTCTTAATATCCTCTTTCTTGATGACCTTCCTCAGGCTCTTCACATATTCCAAGATCATTTATTTTCAACCTTATCCTGTGTAATGTCTTTCTCTTATAACTCATATTTATAGTAAAACCATCTTTACTATCTTTAATTAAATCCATAAACAATATAATTTATATGTACATTTAATTTCAAATATAATCTTAATGTCTTAATTAAAATTATAAAGGATAAAAAGAAAGTAACATATAATTAAATGTATTTCTTTTTTAAGACTTTTAAAAAATATTTTTATTGATTTCAGAGAGG
>NW_005303261.1:0-728 GCF_000412655.1 Myotis brandtii
GAGTAGGAACATAAATGAAATAAACACTGCAATCCCTTTTAGAATTTCTAATTAACCTAGATTTAAATGAGATAAAATTGTTTGTACATGGATTTACTTATCCCCTTCTTTTCTGAATACACATAAGAATTAAAAATCTAACTGAATATGAGCCTTTGAAGAAACCATGAAAACTGTTTACCAATGAAGGAAAAGCGATGGTCCAAATCTACTTGAGAAGCAGAAAACCAAATTGGTCCTCAGGCCTTTCCTCCAGCAGAACATTTCCGTTTACGTAATTAGCTCAAAGGTGCATAGCTCAGTCTAAACTCCAATCCTTGGAGCTGTGTGCAACCCCAGGAGACTCTCAGGTTCTCCCTTTCCATCACCTCCCGATGCCACCCAGCTTCCTTGGATGTTGTCCAGTGTGGGTGGGTGCAGACCTGCAGTTTCTCACTCTCTCTGGCTGTCTGCTTTATTCCCTTTACTTTTAACAAGCTCCAGGGCTGGGGTAGGGGGGAATTGTGGGCACGGAGGGAATCTCATTCTGCATGGTGGGGTTGCCAGGACAGACTAGTGTCCTCAGGGCAGGACAGACAAAATTCTCTCATGGAGTCATTGGCTCCTGGAAATTCCAGTTAAGGCCAGAGCTGGGTGGTCTGGTCTGAACTTCAGGGTTGAAAATAAAACCAAAGGAAAAAGGAAGAAGCTAAGCAAGGTAAACAAAATGCCAAAAAAGGAAGAAGAAG
>NW_005303262.1:0-728 GCF_000412655.1 Myotis brandtii
TCTGAAATCAATAAAAATATATTTTACAAAAAAGAAGGGGAAGGGACATATTATTTAGCTTTGTGCTAAATAAGATAGCATGCTAAATGCAGTAATACATATAGAACTTACAAAAATCATGGGAAGAAGTTATTATTTTATGGGTGAGAAAACAAGCTCAGAGAAATTATGTAATATACCAAGGACGAACATCCATTTAGTGGTAGCAGGAATGCAAACTGAAGTCTAGGCTTCCCTTCCTCCCAAAGATCTCTATTATAATACCACTGTTATTTTCTTAGGGTTGATCAAGAAGTCTTGATTACTCTCATTGTAGAGGATTTATAATTCTCACCTCTAATTTCTTAGTCTACTGCTGCTATATTTTGACCTTGTTATTCCTTAATAGAGTGTGTGAAGAGATAAGATATTTTCTATAAAGATTTTCTGCGAAAGACTGATAAAACTGTAACGTTAAAAGAAGGCTATACAATTTAAACACAGGTGACTCCATCCTCTATTAACACAGAAAAATTATGGCATGTCATGGTTCATTCTGAAGTTTATTACCACAAATATTGAATTAAGTGTGTTTTGACATTACATTGACATCCTACTTCACCAATAACTCAGATACCAGAAAATTTATTCAATGCTGCCAGTCAAGCCATAAATCCTGGTATAATTCTCAGTAAATGTTGAAAAATGGATGAACAAAGGCAACATGAGGTAGTTGAATATTCGAACAA
>NW_005303263.1:0-728 GCF_000412655.1 Myotis brandtii
GGGCATGTGCCCTGACTGGGAATCAAACCAACAAACTTTGGAGCACAGGACAGTGCCCAACAAACACAGCCACATCCGCTAAGGGCTATGCCTTCTCTTGAAGTGGTTTACAGTTCTCAAATCATATTAATTTACACTGAAAATCTGGTGTATCGAGAATATTGATCTGCCTCTTTTGCTTCTCCTATCAGCTAACACACATATAACTGAAACACACATTAAATTCACCCAGTTGTGAATTACAAGCTTTGACACTACATTAAAACCAATATAGAGACAATGGGCAGTTGGGCCAAGCTTTCAATGGACTGCAATAATTTCCTATTTGTTTTTTAATTCAAAAGAAATAAACTTAATAAATACAGCACTGCCTTTCCCCTCTACCTTCCACCTTATACAGGCAGTTTTTAAGGTAGTTTTCAGGAAAAGTGCACTAGGCTAAATAGTCACACACACAAATTCTATATCACAACAAACACATACAACTCAGTAAAAGTTTATTTTCTATTTTCAGGAAATAATGAGGGTAGTTGAGCACTTAATGATACGGTATGGACAATGGATACATTAAAGCAAAGACTAAAAACCTTAACAATATTAGCCAGTCATTGTGCCATGTGCTTTGTATATATTAGCCCAAATCCTCTCAGCATTATGATACAGTTAAATTATCCTTTTCTCTGCTTCAATTATCAAAAGCTTCAAAAACAAATATAAAAAATGTACAA
>NW_005303264.1:0-728 GCF_000412655.1 Myotis brandtii
TCCCATGCTCTAACCACTGAGATCCTGGCCAGGTCTACTGTGGATATTTGTAGGTCTTGTGTGGGAGAGTCTCCTGTTCCACCCCTCATGGTAGGAGACCTATACTAGTCGTATCCCAGGGTAGTTTCCTATTCGTACTTCAGGTAGAGAGGTTATTTTTACCTTTTCTACCTTTATCTTCAAGTGTGCCCTAAAGTGGTGGTTTGTGCTGCCACTTTCAAGCAGTTAAGGCTTTTGTTCCATAGAGGAGAAGGCTTTGAATGGGGTTTATACCTTTTCTGTAAGGGTGATGCCTCCTTTTCCAAGACTGTACAAGCAGGAGGGGGGTTCTCCTGTTTCTCAGCATACCCCCATTCCTTATTTGTACCCCAGAAGAGATCTGTGGAGAGAGCCTGCAAAGTATGAATGCCCCTGGTGTTTGTGTCTCCGGGGGTTCTATACTCTTATGCTAGCCCATTCTTGGACTTTATAAATAATTTGTTTAAAAAATAAACAAATTTTTGATAACTTGTATGGCGCTTCCCATGCCATGTTATTGTGTGTCAGGGTGAGTGTCTTTCGTGCATGTAGACACCTGTCTTTCTTTGGATTCTGAACTAATTGTTTGCCCTGAGACCTCAGTTCTCTGTTGGGTTCAAGAAAAGTTATGATTTTATAGTTTATCTGGAATTTTCTTGTTATTAGTGTGGAAGCAATGCTCTTTCCAACTTTCCACATCCTAGGCACAA
>NW_005303265.1:0-728 GCF_000412655.1 Myotis brandtii
AAAACTATGGCTTCAATGGTGACTTCTAGAAATATTGTTCATGACTCTTCATCTCAAGCCCTCCAGTCCCTGCTAAGTTTAGGTCATTTTCCAATCTAGACATCTCCACCTAGATTTCCCTATAATACTTCACAATGACTGAATTTAAGACTTTTCTTTCCAAATGTATTCCCTCTGTATTCAGCAATTTCTTTTATGATATAATCATCCACCCTCTCATTCAAGATCAAAGACCCCTATTCTCTTTGACTCTGATGTCACCCTTGCCACCTCACAATCAGTGGTCCAGTTCAGCTGATCAGATCTGGATCTTATATTTAAAACTGTCTTCTCTTCTTCATTCCCATTACCACTACCATGTTCTCATTACTTCTACATTCACTATGACACCCACTTATCCTTCAGTCTTTCTTTTCTCCAAAACATAGTCTCACTTATGCTAGTCTAACCTGGGAGTACAGCCCTGATCAAATATAACCCCTTGGTCCAATGCCTTTGACTGCCAATAAATTCTCAACTTCCTAGAATATAAAATATCACAAACTAACTTTCTACCTTTATTTCCTAAAACACTTCATCAGACCCCCAAGACCTAAACCCAACTGCAACACTCAGTGCTTCCCTATCCTTGGCCTCCAGTTGGTTCACACTGTTTCTTTTTCTGAAATGCCTTTCTCCATGCCCTAATTCTATCCTTTCTTCAAACCAAATAAAATTCACCTTCTTAA
>NW_005303266.1:0-728 GCF_000412655.1 Myotis brandtii
ATCTGCACAATGTGAATGACAGTGACCATCACTGAGGGTTATTGTGAGAATGACATCAAGTCCAAGGGAGCTGGTTGCCTGTGCAGTGGCTGACACAGACGAGTCCCTCTAAAGCAGAGTTAACTTGGAGTCTTGTTTTGCGTGTTCAACATGAATATATATGAAAGGAGCCATGAGGTGCGCTGGGTAGTGGGGTGAGGTGATTTTCTGGGGAGATGAGGCGGATACACGATAAGGGGACCCAGGCACGCTGCTCTCAGGGCCTGGTAGGTGGGCCCTCATGTGCCCGCCACCTCCCTCAACGCACAGAAATCCAGAACTAGTGGGTCCTACGTCCCCACCTCTCTGTGGTTGCTCTGTCTTTGCCCTTGATTGTTACCCAAGGTCAGTCAGAAGAGAAGCTGCCCACGTGCCTATGACCCGTGCGTTTCTTATGGCCCTTTCTTCGGGCTGATTCTGAGCTGGGGAAAGACACTCTCGGCCGGCTTAGGGTATTGTCTGGAAACAGCACACATACTTTGGTCTGGGACAAATGTCATTTATGAGCCATAATAGAATTTATACCTTCCATCCCCAGGAGGGGCAAGCAATCTCTCCCCTGACTCCGTAGGCTGCGTGGACTCTGGTGGGTAAGACATGGCCGCACGGTATTTTCTCTGAACTTCCTACAGCTCTTAAATGAATTAGACGATTTCATTATCCTCGTGTTTTCATTAAGAATGCTTTGG
>NW_005303267.1:0-728 GCF_000412655.1 Myotis brandtii
CTCGAGTCAAAAAGTTTGCCCACCCCTGTCCTAGAATATACTGGTATAGGCATGAGAAGGTGAGCAAGGGAGGCAAGGGAGTCAGCACAGGATGCACTAATAATCAGGTGGCTGTGTGGGCACGTGGGGCTCTGTCCACTGGGGATCCTGGGAAACTGTGTTGAGCATTGTCAGAGTGGTCCTTCTGGAGGGGCAGGGAGCTGGGCTACTTACCTACCACCCCATCCATCACTGGATGAAGGATGCTTCCGGGCACACAAACTCCCCGGCATTGCCTTCCACCCTTGGAGCTACTGAGCTGGCTGACTCTCAGAGACTTTGGATAAAAATCCAGCATAAAATTTGTGAGCCCTGAGTGCTGATAGGATATGGGAAGGGTGCTGACAGCATTTACTGGTGGATTGATCAGACTGTGATCTTAGAATTATAGTGTCTGGACTTCTTTGACATTTCAAACCAAGACCATTAACCTCATTGGGTGGGAAGGGGTTCTTATAGAAAACACCCGACAACTAGTAACTTACCCAATCTTAAGTCCACTTCCCGCCAAGTAGTCCAACTTTACCCTGAACAACTCCATACCAATAAGTCCCTGCTTTAACTGTAGGGTGCAGGAATGGGGCATCTTGGTAGCATCTGAATGACTCTTTAAAAGTCTGGGGACTCTTGAAAAACAGATTCCCAATCTTTCCTTCTGGAGACTGATTGAGAAGCCAAACCTGGGAACT
>NW_005303268.1:0-728 GCF_000412655.1 Myotis brandtii
TGTCTGTACACTTCTCAGTAAGGCTAAAATGAGTGACAATCAAATCATGGTCAGAACCATCTGGAGTGAAGAGCAGAACCAGTTAAATTTAAGGCACTTGGAACAGTTTGGGAGCACTGCAACAAGAAGTTTTCCTTCTTGAGGACGACTCTAGGGCAGTTACGAAAGAAAAAATCACTAATGTCCTGTCCCATCGCATTCCTTTCCCTCTCTTCCCATCCCCCCTTACTTCCCAGGACCTAAGGTATTCCCACCCTAAGAGCCAGGGAAAAACCCATGTGATCCATTCCAGTAGCCATAAATTAAACGTTTATCTAACTATTTCAGACCTATTCTCTTCATATGGAAGAGTAAAGTACAAGAGAAACAAAGGCATGTTTTTAAAATTAAAAATTCCAGAGAACTATTATCCACCCCCTCCACTTTGACTCATATAAGCCATTTAGGGGGACTTTAGAAATACTTCATTTTGCTGAAAATACCTAGTTGTTAAGCCCATTTTCTTGCTGCAAAATTCTATTATCCCCAAAGTTTATAACAGCGCCTGGCACACAGGAGGTACTTAATATACATACTGAATACATTAAAATCAGAAGCTAAATATTATTGCTTTATCCTCTCTGCCTTCCTAATATACTCCATTCCCACCCCACCTGAGACAAACTAAATGCCTCACAACAACCAGAGAAATCAGGATCAGCGGAGCCGCGAGGCCTCCCAGCACCAGG
>NW_005303269.1:0-728 GCF_000412655.1 Myotis brandtii
AGCCAGAGTGCCAGGAGCATTATAATCTACTTGCCGCTTGGTTTCTACTGAAAGCATTAGAAGATAGACGGTGGTAGTCCCCAGTTCTCACCACACCTGTGGACACTCTTTTAGGTGCCTGGATGTGAGGACCTTTTCCCTTGAACCTCCCCTTCCCTTTCCTATCAGTTCAATCCATTTAAACACACTACCACTTGCTAGTAAACACATAGTCCCTCTAACAGAGACTTGCCCTGTCTCGCTTTTATACCTTTCAGCACCGCTTTTTCATTTCTCCTCCCTGCTCCAGTGCCCATCACGGCCAGGTGGCCTTTTGAAAGAGGATGTTTGCAGGAATAGGCAGGAAACCTGTGACCACCTACTGGCTGGATGGCTTGCCTGCTGCTCTTCTGATTACCTGTGCCAGGATGAGGCAGCTCTTCAAAGATGTAAGACGAAGGCTGCTCAGAGGGAGACTGAACCAGGGATCAAGAGAACTCGGGAAAGAATCGATGAATTACCAACTGTACTTACCTCCCCTCGGCAGCAAATTTAGAAACTGCAGTCTTTCCAAATTTATTGTGTCTGGAAGTCTCCCTGGGCATCTATCATAGAAGAGGAGCAGACCAATGGATATTTGCTGAATGTCTCCTGCCGTTCAATTTCCTCTCACTCCAAATGGTTTTTTGTTTTCAAATCAGACCCTAGGTTTTAGATGTAAGGTTATATTTAGGGAGATATGTATTTTT
>NW_005303270.1:0-728 GCF_000412655.1 Myotis brandtii
AGAAGGGCAGAAGGGAGAAGAAGGTGATATGAACTGAGAGAGAAACCCTACTTGGGTCAGCCTTTGATGATGATGTCCAGCTTTGGTTAGATAATAGAATATTGGTAGGGTTGTCAGATTTAGCAAATGAAAACACAGGACACCCAGGTGAACTTGAATTTTAGATAAATAACGAATATTTTTTTATTGTAAGTGTTGCATGACAATCCTTCAATGTAAGAATGTGGGTATTTTCCTTTTCTGGGGTCAATGGGTTACTTTGCTAGCATTCTGGAACCTGTAGGTGAAACTGACTCCACCTTATCTCCTGAGATCAAAATCATACAGAAGTTTTACTCTAAGTTCCTGAAACTTCTGGACTCTTCCTTGTTTCAACAGATGCCTTTAGTGGATTGAAATGCTTACATATTCTTTCCATCTGAGTAGTATGACTATATCTCTTTTTCTGATGAAAAATTTTCAAATACACACAAAAAAGTGGAATTCTAATGAACTTCCATTACTCTGTTTGAAGAGCGGTCAACGTTTTGCCGATGTTGTTTCATCTCTCCTCCTCCACCCTCTCTATTTTGCAGGAGTGTTTTAAAGAAAATCTCAAACTTCATGTCACCCTTAGATACTATGTGTGGTTTTTAAATTTTATATTTTCTTTCCTATCTTTAAGCATATCTAATCTGTTTAATGTTGCCAAGATCCCACTTTTTACCCATCTCTCTTTATATAAAATA
>NW_005303271.1:0-728 GCF_000412655.1 Myotis brandtii
CAGGCTCTCTGTGCCCCAGGCCCTTCCTGCAGGAGACATTTGCACAAAGACCTCTCTCATAGCTGCTTCTCTCTGTCCCTAGAGGCCCCTGGGCTCAGTCCCTGGGTTGGAACCCAAGCCACAGCCAAATGCAGTGTCACAATCGGGCTATTGTCTGAGCTGTAAGTCACTGGGAGGGCAGCAGGGGCCCAGGGCTGACTCACCAGCTACACCTGCCCCGGCCTCAGGGCTCCGGGGCAGGCGGCACTTCCTGCTCACCCTGGGTCTTGCTCCAGGTCCCTGCCCCCTGAGTAGGGGGACATCTCTTTCACTCCTGCTGGCCTCACTGCGTTTCTCTGGGCCTCACCTTACCTGTAGAGTGCAAAGGCCCAGAGCCCCGGCTCTAGACATCGCAGCCCCAAGCCCGCTGCAGTTCTTGAGCAGGCCACGACCAGAGCTGGCCACAGAGCTGGGGGCCCACAGCCCACGCAGCGTTTGTGGCTGGAGCTGAGCTGCTGCCTCTGGGGTCCAGTCCTCACCACAGCGATGAGCTCCTTCAGCCTTTCAGGCACCCCCAGGCTGCACTCTGGCGAGGTTAAGAGGCCGTGAGCCGGGTAGCAGCCTGTCGTATCCAGACCCGTACAGCAACGCTGGGGTCCTAAGGAGAGCCCAGGACGACAGTCACAGAACAGGCCCTGTGGATGGGGTTCGGGCTTGGGTTCGGGTTCGGGATCTAGCACTTTTAAAGG
>NW_005303272.1:0-728 GCF_000412655.1 Myotis brandtii
GGTTCATAGGTCAGAGCTCAACCACTGAGCCATGCTGTCCAGGCTAAAACCTATTGTTAATAGAGGATAAACTTCTACCACAAATGAACCCAAATACAGTCTATACTTCTTGCTCCCATGAAAGTCCAGGCAGGCATTCCTGGCTGACAGGCAGCGATTCCGCAGGTGGGGATGCCAAGCTCTGGCTCCTTGAATCCAGCTCCCTGGCATCATTGCCCACATCCGATAGGCTGCTCTGTCATGGCCAGAAGAGAGAAAAACATGAGGAGGAGGCCCATCCGCTTGGCTAAAAGGCCCAGCCTGCAAGCACCATCTTTCCACTCTCGTTCCATTGAAAACTCAAAGGATCCTCCTGACTTCCAAGGAAGCTGAAAGCCGAAGTGTTGCCGAGAGCCAGGAGAAAGGGGCGAAGGAAGTCTGTTGCCCAACAATTACAGAAATAAGAGAATGTATACAATATTCATCGCACACCTAAAAACGCAGGTCGGTGCTACCATTTTAACAAATTTAACTGTTGGGAAAATATTTTAACACATCAAAAGGAAGCCAGATTAATTACGATTCACTAAACAACTATTACTAAGCATGCACTGTCTCATGAAAATAAGCCATTAGTTGGAGAACACGGTGGTAACAAATTTCAGGATACTAATTTTGTGACCTCCAGGCACCATTACCCAAATATAGTATCAATGAGAATTAAAATAACTCAGAGATTTAATGGAAGA
>NW_005303273.1:0-728 GCF_000412655.1 Myotis brandtii
ACCCCTCAAAAACCCCTCATACACACCCACACACACACCTAAAACACACATCTTACACACCACACACACCTCAATGCAGGTGCACACTCTTGCACATGCACAAATGCATGTACATGTACACATTGGTAGACACATGCATGCATATGTGCAACACACAAGAACACAGGGCATGCACACAGATAACATAGACCTGCACACATGCCCACACATGGGGGCCACGTGGTGGTGAGTGGTGGCAGTGACCAGTGGCAGAGCCAGGAGCAGGTGACACTGGTGGGCACCCTGGCACTGACCTCCTTCAAAGACGTCATTCTCCCTGGCTCACTGAAGGGGCAGCCACGGCCCCTGGAAGTACCTGCTCGGGGCCAACAGCCGTGAGGGGCGAGGGACCGGTACCACTTCTCCCCATACCTGGCCTCAGGCCACCCCGCAGCCCCCGGGGCAAGGGGAGGCCGCGAGGAGACTAGGGAGTCGGCCACCTCACAGGGAGGGGTGATGAGGGGAAGCAGCCCCGTCCCAAGCACCGAGCTCATTCACCCGACTGTCACACCCCAGTGAGTCCTCCGCCCTCTGCAGCCCCCCTTTCCCCTGGAAACATAAAGGCTGGGCCTGCGGAGATTGTGCCGCTACCAAGTCCCTCCCTCTCCTATGACCTGCAGACATCAGCAGTCCCTACCCCTTCCCGGCTCACTCTCAGAACCCTGCCCCACCCTTCAGCACCCTGGAGC
>NW_005303274.1:0-728 GCF_000412655.1 Myotis brandtii
GAGATCAGATCGCGTCTGCAGCCGGGAGCCTTGGGGTGCTTTGATGTGGGGGCGCGGGAACCAGCCCGGGGACACAGCGCAGGGTTAGACTGGTATGAGGGGGCGGGGGTGTTTCCTGCCTGCAGGTCAGGGCCGGGCGTGGCTTTGTGCTTCCCGCCGTATCTGCGTTTCATCTCCCCGAGTCCCCCGTGGAGCGTCTGTCTAGACGGCTGTGGAATCAGACGCTCACTGACTGTGCGGGCATCTGGCCAGCAAACGTATGGCCACGCCGAGCAGACAGGCCGGAGGGGAGGGAGGTGCAGAATGGGCTGCACTCGGGTCTGGAGCAGACGGGAGCCCAATGCTGTGGGGCCAGCCGGTCCCCAAAACTGGCCTCAGGCGCCTTGAGGTCCTGGAGAGCCGTGCACCCGCCACCTCTCGGGCCCAGTCACTCCGTGCGGAGCTTCCCGCCTGCGGTGAGAGCGGGAGAGCAGGTCTCAGCTGGGAAGCCGCTCCTGCGAGCCTCAGTTTTCACGTCTGTAAAATGGGGGGAAACAGGCTCTCAGGCCCCAGGTGGTCATGGAAGTGCTTTGTCATCTGAATTCAGGCTTCATGTCAGACCCGCCCCCTGTTGTGTATCTGTTTGCTTTTTCTAATGTTGGTCCTTCATAGTTTGTGAAACGTGTGTGTGAGCAAAGCTTGCACAGGTGGGAATCAGCGCTGCCCACAGGCCTGGCTGTGCCCGTGTG
>NW_005303275.1:0-728 GCF_000412655.1 Myotis brandtii
ATTCCTGGAGAGGGAGGAATAATGATACGTTTTTAAAATTCATATATATCAACACATTCAGGACACCAACCCTATGAGGTAAGTACTATAATTATTCCTATTGTACAAATGAGAAAATTGAGAGTCTAAGGAATTAAGTTATTTGCCAAAGGTTGCATTTGCATGGCTATTAGGTAGCCAAGACAGAACTTAAATCCAGGCAGTCTGACTGCAAAACCCACTATGTTTAACTGCTATGCACTCAACCTCTGAGCACAGGTAGTTTGGGCCTGGGTTTTGTGGAAGGGTCAGGTATCAAGACTGCAAGATTTTGGTAAACAAAATATGGGCTGTGGTGGGGAATGTGGGCAGGGGAAACTTCCTAGAAGCATAGAGTCCTGGGGGTATGTCAGGAGGCTCTGTGCTCTTTCTAATATGCCACTGCGAAGAGCACTGGGTCTCAAAGAAAGTTCAGTAAAGGGGTGTGGTGCTTCAGAGGAGGGAGGAAGTTTTTTCATCGTAAAGATTAAGGAGATTTCAGAAGCTGAGCACAATTGCATTTGCTTAGCTGTCTTATGCATTGCTGGCTTCCTGCCTAGCATAGAGCATAGTGTCCAGCATATAGCAGATCTTTAATAATTGAATGAATGAGAACATGAATAAATAAATGAATTAATTAATGATGCGCTTGAGAAAGACTCAGACTTAGAGATGTAATATAGAAATATGTTTCCTCTGTGCAACCTGAG
>NW_005303276.1:0-728 GCF_000412655.1 Myotis brandtii
TGGTTGGTGGTGGGTGAACTGTTTCCATAACCAGGAAATGCAATTTTCCCGAAACCCTCTCTCCAGTGTTCTGGTCGCCTCTGCTCGGGCTCTGGAGGAGGGGAAAGGAATGCTGACGTGGCCACTCTCAGCTTTGTGCAGGGGGCCCTGTCTTAGTGTATTAAAAAAGCTCCTTTTGGAAGAAATAACAGATTCATTGAACAGCTCTGTAAGCCATATTAATAAATGCATTAACCTAATCAGCCCTGCTACCTCGTGGGCAGATGGCTGACAAGCCGACCAGGAAACAGATGTGTGAGCCTTTCAACAACACTGGTCCTCTCTGATTTGATTTTTCTTCATTTAAAAAGAGGAAGAAAGAATGAAAAAGGTGCTTTCCTTCCAATGAGCCTAATTGCCTTGAAGGAACAGAGGCTGTAAAATTAAACTGTACCTTCCTCCATCTGTCTCTCTCTTAATTAGCAGCAGACACTTACTTGTACAGGTGCGGGGTGGGAGGGGGCATTGCTTCCGTAGGAATGGAGAGAGTCAAGGTAATAACCAGTTTTCAAAACAAGTTGCACACCTGAGGGTCTCAGCAGGTGGCCTCCCACCTACCTTCCTTCCTTGGGCCAAAGATATCTTAAGGAGGGGCCCCTACAGCTCATTCTCACAGGGTGATATTCTTGGGCCTCCGGTGATGGATTTCACCTGGTAAGCAAACCGAAGCTGTCACCACTCCTGTTTTT
>NW_005303277.1:0-728 GCF_000412655.1 Myotis brandtii
GGTCTCATTCATAAACACCTCACAGCTCACACTGTCCTGTACTGTGATTGCTTTGTTCTCTCTCATCCTACTGGACTCTGAGTTCCTCCGGAGAACGGGTGTTGTGTATTTTATTCTATTCCTTCATTACTGTTTATGAGGTGGTGGTTGTTTTTAACTCATAAAAAACATGAGCAGTACAAAAGTTCCTTGAGGTTCTATGTCACAGGTCTAATTTATTTGCCATATTCGTACGATTAGAACCATTAACATCCCAGGATGGAAAATGAACGTTTTTTTCAGCAGCTTAAAAAAAAAATCTGGTGTTTTAGCTCCTGGGAGGGTTAAAATCAACATCTGCTTCGAACGTGGTTCTTTATGGTCGGAAGGAAGGACATTGTTGACTTTCACCTTCAATAGCCCCAGTTTCAAACTGTAGAGATCAGGGTTGCACTTGTGCGCACAGAGACCTGGGCGGGGGCGGGGGTGACGGGATAGAGAGCTTTGGGTGCCTCTATGGCAGATCTCTGACAACAAATGCTTTCTCCACAGCATTTAGATGTTCATGTAGTTCCTTTCTAATTGCTTCTGGGTATTACCAGTACTTCTTTCATAGGATATTTAAATCCCACGACTTTCTAATGAACCTTTGTACTTTTCTGTTCTGTGTGCCACTCTAATGCACCAATAATTATAATGTCATCCGAAAGGTGTCTTTGGGGTTTTTTGTTCTTTGTGTGTTTTTTTTT
>NW_005303278.1:0-728 GCF_000412655.1 Myotis brandtii
TCCTCTCTCTCATCAAAAAGGGAAGCAGCCTCCCTTTTTATTGCCAAGACAAACCCCTTTACTTTTGCCTTGAGTTCTATCTATTCTGACTCAAATAACAACCAGTTTATTTGAGTTCTAACTGTCTTCACCCCAATAACTGCTGGTTTATCTACTTTAAAAACATTTTTTTACTAGCTTTTCATCAGTATTTCAACATGTTTAACATCTCCTACTTAAACATTATTCTTATAATCTCACATATTATTTTATGAAAAGAAAGTATTTAATAAATATAATTTTAAATGCTATAAGTATAACGAAATATATTTATTCCTTTGTCATAATTTGGGTCAATAAAGTGATACCTTCTAAGTCTCTGTTTCTGTCCTCATGTTTCTCTTGAACTATAAAACTACAAATCCAAAGACTTTCTGAGCATCTCCATTTATGCCCTCAAACACTCAAATCCTTCTTCTAATGTACTTCTCTTGCAAAATCACATACCTTATTAAATTTAGCATTTTCACCCCATTATGAGAATTAGACACTTGCCTGTATTATTTGATTTCTAATCACTAAGCCCCAGTCATTACCAGGCCCTGTTGTTTCTTTAATACCATTTTTTCAGTCGTCTCCCTTTTCTTCTACTCATGTTCAGGTTTATGGTCCAAAACACCATGATTTATTACCCAGTTTTTGACAATATTTTCTTTGTGGTGACTTTGCTCAATTGAGATGTATAATTT
>NW_005303279.1:0-728 GCF_000412655.1 Myotis brandtii
GATGCTCCATCCACTGAGCCAAACCAGCTAGGGCGAAATTAGAGACAATTTAGACTTCTGCCATATATTCACCTTCAAATATTTCCTCTGCAGTGTCGCCATGTTTTTATTCTGAAGGTTGGCTTTGGGAGTAGGCAAGGTATTATTCCTGAAGTTGTAGCTAAGGGAAAGGACGCCAGGGCCTTAATGGTGCTAGAGCATTACAGAGGGAAAGCGGATAGAGATCTAGCTCAGGCAGGTGCACCTATCTATCTGGGACAGTGGTTAAAGCCACTGTTGGACTAGCTAGTGCTGGCTGGGTTCATCAAAGGGAATTGGTCACTTAGCACTATGTAGTTCCCAGGATTGATGGTTACTAAGAGTCCCCTTCCCATTCCTCAGCCTTAGCTCTGAATGTGAAAAGTCATGACATCCGTCAGCAGAAACATCCCAGCCACTTCCTGCTGGGTTCCACAGGTGCTGCGTGGCTTTGTGGTGGATGGTGTGAACCAACCAGCCAAGCTTCCCCCTACTCCCCTAAAAGTCCCAACTTTGCTTGGCCTCCTCCACCCTAGTACACTTCTCAACACCTTCATTCCCACGTATTTATCGAGTGTCACCTGAGCACAGGGCAATGGGTTGACCCAATGTTTTTCTAGCTCTTTTTCGAGTATTTATCAAGTGTTTCCTATAAGCCAGGTTCGGTGCCAGGGACTGGGGTTCAGTGGAGAATCAGCACATACAGCCCA
>NW_005303280.1:0-728 GCF_000412655.1 Myotis brandtii
TGCTGATGGCTTATAAAAGGCATCTATAAAAATTGATCATGTTGTATGGATCATAACCTTTCTTTTCTTATAAAATGTCCGTAGATGTCATGGGGAAGAAGACCAAGAATCCCCAAATTTTCCTAATGATTGCTTTATTACTCCCTGAAAAGACCCAGTTTCCTGGGATTATTGGAGCCAGTTCCCAGAGTATAATTTGAAGGGTGACAAAAGGTCTCTCACTACCCCAGAATACTTTCCTAAATTGATCAGCTGTGGTCTTGTCCCCACCCATATCCATTTGTTTGGTTCAAGGCATTAGAGGCCTCTGCTGAAAAGACAAACTTTTATTGTCGTTTGGGAGGGTAACCTGCTAAGCAGTAAGATAGAGGGCTTTGGGCTCTGACCACCCTGGGTTCCTATCTGGCTCTGCCACTTCCGTACTGTATGACATTGAACTACTTACTTTTCTCTGCAAAATCTCAGTTTTCTCATCTGAAATACGGGGTAGCACTGACCTCACAGGGTTGCTGTGAGGATTAGATGAGCTAATCCATAGATCAGCACTGTCCAGTTGAAATACAATGCGATACCACAGTCTAATTCTAAAACTTCTAGAAGCCACATTAAAAAGAAACAGGTGAGTACGGCCGGTGTGCTTGGTGGTTGGCCCCAAGAGGTCACTGGTTCCATTACTGGTCAGGGCACACACCCGGGTTTGGGGTTTGATCCCCAATAGGGGGCGTGCA
>NW_005303281.1:0-728 GCF_000412655.1 Myotis brandtii
TCCTTATTTCCATAAGCCCTTTTATAAAATTTCCAATGTTTTCTAAAACTACCTAGCTATTGACACATTATTTTAAAATCTTCTCAAAGCAATGATTTTGCTTTACTGTACTCCCACAATTCTACTTCTTTGGCATTTGCTTCATTTTTATTTGTCCATATCCTAATTAAGAGGGGAAAAAAAAGAAAGAAAACTGGTTGCTTTCCCAGAATTTCAACCTATTACTAAAATAAAGAAGACTCATTTTCTGATCAGTTCCTTTACTTACACAAATTGAAAAGATAAAAATAAACAAATGCAGGAGTGATTCAGAGATAATAATGGATTTTTTACCTAAACAATCTCAATCACAAAGACACCACAATACTAGTTAAACACACAGAACAGAAGGACAGTGAGAATGGCTTTTATCATAGACACACCTGAAACGTATTCTCAAACCAGTCACGTCAATTTTATAATAGCTAATATAAGCTGATGCTAATGTACTTTTATAAAGATTTTTTGGAAATTAAACCCCACCCATTTAGAATTCATATAAACAGACTTAAGGACAAAACATAAAACTCTGAGTATCAGTATCCTGGTGAAAGTACAGTAACAGAACAAGTGAAATGCCAACAGTGAAACTCAGAAACAGGTTCAAGCACCATAAACTCAGCTCCTGACACTACAAGAGTTGTGATTAGGAAAAGATAATACTTTTTGTTTTCTGAATAAGAATATGC
>NW_005303282.1:0-728 GCF_000412655.1 Myotis brandtii
AAAAAAAAGAGAGAGTTGAGGAAACTTCCAGGTGTGTATGTAATATGATAGATTCTAAATTTCCTTCCCAGGAGATTAAATTCCAGGTGACCCCACCCCAAGACAGAAACATCTTACCCACCTTCCTGTTCCCCAGCCTGGTCTGACATACTCAATCCGCTCCTTCGCATGTTTCCCCTTTCTGTCAGTGCAGCTTATCCAGACCCTGCAGTTCTTTCATCGAGGGAGCTGTTTCCTCAGAGGGGGTCCTGTAGTCCCCTGTGCACGCTGTGCTGAGTCCTGGCCCAGTTTTTAATCTGGAGGAGTGGTGAGGGGGCGAGTTTCGATCTGGAGGAGGACATCTTTGTGAGCCAGCGTCCTCAGGTGACATCTTCACCTGTGGTTTCTGTCAAAAGGAGGCTACTTCCAAGGAGGTAGAGCTTCTTTAACACATCAGAGGATTCAGGTAAATCTGTGAGTTCAAAGTGTTCAGGTAGAACCATCAAATGCCCACATCCCAGTTCCTAGATCCACACTCTAGCGGAACCGGCACCTTATGGTTCAGAGTACTTGACCCCATTTTCAATATGTCCTCCTGCAACTGCAGGATATGAATCTCTTTAAACAGTGCCAAGGAGCTGTTTGGTTTTGGCCACAGAAGTGAGATAAGATAGGGACCATCATCATTCAGAAAGCATCGCAATAAGACCCCTGTGTTGTGCCGCTGCTGTGGCCCTAACACCTACCCC
>NW_005303283.1:0-728 GCF_000412655.1 Myotis brandtii
CAAGATAAGAGTGAGTAAAGGGGTCGCATATATTCACCTGTTCATCTGTGAACCTGCAACTATTTGGATTATGGGAATCATCTTCTATTGCACCGCACACTTTTAAATCCTCTCTGTTCCACCCATTCACTCATCTCTCACCCCAAACCTTGGCAACCACTGATCTTTTTACTGTCTCCGTAGTATTGCCTTTTCAAGAATGTCCTCTAGTTGGAATTATATAGTAGCTAGACTATTCAGGCTGTCTTCTTTCACTAGTAATTCCCATTTAGGATTTTTCCATGGCCTTTATGGTTCGTTAGCTTATTCTTTTTAGCAGTAAAACATTTCATTTTCTGGATGTACCACAATTTATTTATTCCTTTACCTACTGAAGGATATCTTGGTTGCTTCTAAGTTTTGGTAATTATGAAATAAGGCTGCTATAAACATCCATGTGCAAGTTTATATGTAGATATAAGTTTTCAATTCATTTGATGTGTTGTATGGTAAGAGTGTTTAGTTTCGTAAGAAACCTCCAAACTATCTTCAAATGGCGGTACCCGTCTGAATTTCTACCAGCAATAAATGAGTTCTTGGTGCTCCACATCCTTGACAGCGTTTGGTGTTTCAGTGTTCTGCATTTTGGCCTTTTTAATAAGTGTGCAATGCTATCTCATTGTTTTAATTTGCATTTCCCTAAGTAAATATGAGGTGCCTCATTAGAAGAATAATTATTGATTTGAGAG
>NW_005303284.1:0-728 GCF_000412655.1 Myotis brandtii
CCAGCCATACTGGCCTCCTTTCTGTATTTTGATGTCCACTGAGGGTCTTTACTTTTGCTGTTTCCTCTGCCTGGAAAGCTCTTACAAGATGGCTGATCAGCTCACTCATGCATTCCAGGTCTCTGTCAGTGGTGACCTTTTTAGCAGGGTTTTCCCTTATCTTTTAATATGAAATGACAACACCCTTCTTTACCTCAGTCACTTCCTTCCCCTTTCATCCTGTCTTATTTTTCTCTGTAGAACTTAGCACTGTCTGACAAGCTTTTACTTTGTTGCATTTTGAAAGGGAGTAAGATGGGGGAGGATGGGAAAATCCTGTATAGGCAATTGTATAGTGTGGAAAGGAACTTGTTGAAGGAGTTGAAAGAAAACAACTGTGAAGAGAGTGCACTGAGCCATGGGAAAATGGCAAAGGAAAAAGATGTGGGCAGGACCAAATCAGATGGACTATAGAGAGCAAATTAGGATAATGCCCCAAATCCCTACAAAAAACAGGTAGCCACTGGAAGTTTTAAATGGGGAAGTGCTGATACATGTACATACTACAAAGACCACTCTGATTGTGTGGAGAATGGCTGGGAAATGACAAGTTTGGAGCAGCTTATTACGTGGCCGGTCGGGAAATGAGAGATGTGTCTGAGATCAGCGAGGTAGGGTGTAGAGATAGAGGGACTGTGGACAAGGTCAGAGATGCTTGAGGAAACTGTCAAGACTTCCTCTAAGGGAGC
>NW_005303285.1:0-728 GCF_000412655.1 Myotis brandtii
ATTAAGTATATATGACATTTTGGACAAAGGATAGAGGTGGAGAGTGGGATATTAGACTTCAGAAGTGAAAATTGGAGATTTGCAGGTAGTTGAAGGGTGGAACACACCTGGCAGGCGAATTCCTGTTAGACAACTCAGAAACAATTGGACACGGGATATCACGCTAACAGGCCCCAGCCTGAAGCCCTCCTATTTACCATACTTAATCTAAATTAGCCTAAGGCAACATCCCAAGATTCCCTTCCTAGAGTAAGCCTTTCCATCTAAATCTCTTATGCAGGGGAGGGTTAAAGGTTCTTTCTGAGCTTTTTTTTCCCCCTAGAAGGCAGCTTCAGGGTGGCCAAACTTTTGTCCCCTTCAAGAGTTAAACCTTCTGGTATAATCTTAATGAAAGACTATGTATAAAGAAATACAAATGATTGCAAAGCACTGTATTAGAGCAAATAATGTCTGGACAATGTTGCCTATTTAAGCATATGTAAGACAACAAATGACATGAAATTCTGCAAATGTGCTACAGAGAAAGACAAAGACAGAAATGATACCATTGTAAATAGCTAATTATTAATGATAGGAAAGGAGCAACGCAAAGGCTGGACATTATAGGTATGTTCCCTGCAAAACAGTCGGGGGAGGGGACTGGACAAAGGGAAGATAGACTCATGCCCCGTCATGTTGGTATGACATAGGAAAGATACTCGCCTGTCAATCATACCTGGGAACAGAGA
>NW_005303286.1:0-728 GCF_000412655.1 Myotis brandtii
ACTGAAGTTTAGTAGCTTTAGTCCTTCTTGTCTAATTTAGACTTAAGTTCCAATGACTTGTTTCCTGTTGTGTTGTCCAGAGTAGAAACCTCTATCCATTAATCCTGCCCAGAGCCCTAGCTATTCCCAGACACAGGTATTTTTCTCAGTACACTGGGCTCTAGACATGTTGGCTTTCTTTCATTTTCTCAAATGCATCCTCTTGCTTCCATTTCAGGGTCTTTGTACAAGCTGTTTCCTCTGCCAGGAATGTTCACTCTCCTTCCCTCTCTCCAGGTATCCCCCCAAAACCAAATCAGATTCCCCTATTGTATACTTGTGTATCACCTTGTACCTATACCATATCACACTTGCCACAGTTTTAAATTGTGCATTATGTTAATATTTGAATAATTTCTCTAAGCAATTCCAGTTAAGACAGACACCACATCTCTTGGGCTCCGAACTGTATTATAGCCAGTTGTGTTGTGCCTAGAACACAGCAGGGACTCAATAAACACTTCAGTAATCCCAAACTGCTCCTCCCAGGCATTAGAGGGCCCAGGTCCCTTACATATTCTTCCCGTCCCACCCAAGATGATTGCTATTTGCCTCAAACAGACAGGCACCATTCTCATTCCATTTGTCAAGACAAACACTTTAGCTCCCGCTAATCTTCTAGGCATCTCTCCATTTCCCCACCCCCAGCCCTTGGCAACCACCATTCTACTCTGTTTCTATGAGTTCAG
>NW_005303287.1:0-728 GCF_000412655.1 Myotis brandtii
GACACAGAAACTATTTCCTGGTCAGTAACAACAGTGCTGATGTTTGCTGTGGAGAAGCAGAGGAACGGCTGATGTGAGTGAGGGTTAGTTAGCACCTGAGCTTGAACCGGGGGTAATATTTGCTTTTGCTTTTATAATATGGGCTGCTACTTGTTTTAGAGAACACCTACCTTTTTTTCTCTTCACTCAGCCTTTCCAACCCAAAGACTCCAGAAAAGACTTCAGAAATGCCTGAATGAAGAGTTTGGAAGAGTAATGGCTAGTGAAAGTCCAACGTGAAAACATAAAAGATAACATGGAGTCTGAGGTTCTAAAATAGGCTTTCAGTTGTCCTGGTTTTCTTTCATCGAATCTGAGGATGAAAAGGAAAAATCTATATATAAGCAATTTATACTCCCGATACTAAAATCATCTTGTTCTCTTTGGCTCAAAAGGAAATGGCAAGAGACCAAAGCCATGTTTGCTAGCAGTCCCGTTAGAAATCTGAATAAACTGCTCCTTTCCATTTCCTTGAGTTACGTTGTATTATTCACATCTATCCCTCATACTGTTTCCCATCAATTTCCTTTTTGCATAATTTCTCAGGAATGAAAATTACCTAGATTTGTTACTGGCAAAGGAGATATTTCTAACTTCGTATAAACATGCCTTTAACAATTTTTTCTCTCTAGCACAGCTTCGTAAATCCATTAGCATAAAAACAATATGGAAAATGAAAAAAAAAACAC
>NW_005303288.1:0-728 GCF_000412655.1 Myotis brandtii
AACTATTCCTTGATACATGTTTTATTCCCCAGGGATTAGCAGCAGCTCTTCTCCCAGTTCCAGATTGAATATGAGAAGGAAGAAGTCCATATGCTACAGAGCCCACTGTTACAAGGGAGGCTTCATGGTGCAATGGAACTAGACTTTATGTTTGAAGCTAATGTGTTTGGGTTTGAATCCTCATTTGGTAATTTTCTTTTGACTCACTCTCAAAAGCAATACAATGGGGAAAATCTATCTAACTCAAGAATTATTGTGAGGGTTAAATGAGCTCACAGATGTGAAAATTCTTTATAAAAAATGAACCTGCAAATATGAAAGTTCTCATTTATATTCCCAAAGGAGTTGACTGTCTTTAGTATATGGCTAAGGCACATCTCCACTGGGAATGGTTAAGGAAATGCAGTAATTACTCCCAAATTGTTCCTTGTCCCTCACTGGAAATTTGTGACCTTGGTCTCCTGGGTTCCCAGCCTGGCTGGTAAAAATGGATACCTTTGTTGTTGGCTGGATCTGGTTTAAAAGAGAGAGTGTACCTCCTTCCCACTTCAGGGTTGAGCTTGTGACTTTTCTTTCTTTCCCAGGTCTAACCCTCTTGGAGAGAAATTAAAATATTAGTTCATACCTTAGAGCTGACAGTATTTGAATTTATTACTCCTGAGCTAGGTAAGGGCAGTTCTTGTAGGCTTCAGTCAGCAGTGTGTGTGTGTGTGTGTGTGTGTGTGTGT
>NW_005303289.1:0-728 GCF_000412655.1 Myotis brandtii
TCTTCCATGAGTTATCCTGAGTTGATTCATCTACAAGGAGCAGCATTAAGATCCTGCTCTTCAGGATTGGTCTCAGAAGGAAGAAGAGGGAGAAACTTGAGAAACAATGATCCTAATGACAGGGTTCTGACCTGGGCAATGGCTTTCCTACTCTGTTCCAAGCTGCCCTGTGCCCCCCAGAGGAAGTTAGAATATTCAGGGACAAGGACAACTGACTTTGCACAATGGGAGGGTTGCTATGTGGAAGTTGATAAGAATAGTTCCAAATCATTCCAGAATATAGATTTAGAAGGAGAGTGATGAAACAAATCAGAGGAAAGAACATTCTAAAAACAAGACCAATAGGGGAATGAACTGCCATTGCAAAGGTTGGAAGTAGGTAGGTTGTCTGCCCTGAATGAAAAATTGTAGTAAACAACACAAGGTCCAGCCCAGCATTGGATTGTGTCTGGCTACTGCACACACATCGCTCTTCTGTGAGGGAGAGGGACTGGCCAGCATTCTGCTTCTTCTTCACCACCTCTCACTGTCTGTGCTAGAGCCAGGGAGGGGAGCAGCGGAGTGGCCCATGATGGGGACCCCTAAAGTACATTTGTCTTTAAACTAAGTTCTAAATCCCAACCTTTTAAATATTAGTAAACACCAAATTTAGTTTCTAATGTGCTGTGTTTATTAAAATAGCATACATTTGCCAGCTGGCATGGCTCAGTGGTTGAGCATCAACCTGT
>NW_005303290.1:0-728 GCF_000412655.1 Myotis brandtii
CGCAGGAGAGGGGTCCGGAGTGGCAGCCCTCGCTGGGCTGGGAGACGCCCGCTCCAGGCTGTGGGGGAGGCCGGCTCAGCTGCTTTCTGCATTATTGGGGGCGGGGCTCTGCCCCACTTTCCATCCAGGCACCGAGGGATCCGGGCACTTGTTTTCATGCCAATCTATGGAAAGTAGCCGGTTCTGGAAGCCTAAGCCTTTCCTGGGCAGAGGGCTCTGTGGAGGGGCACACGGTGCTGGGAGGGGGGCTCCGACCCACCCAGAGGCCAGACCCGCCCTCCAAGAGCAGCCAGGTTGCCATGGCGCCCGTGAACCAGCGTGGGGTTCTGGAAACTTGCTGGCTAATCTGGCGTTAATCCTAGCAACCGGGGGGCCTGGGCATGGCAGCCTGGGGTGCTGAGCGGCACCGAGACCCTCCTGGTGGGGCCGGGCGAGTGCAGGGGCTGGGCCCTCTGGGTCGCAGCCCGAGGTGTCGCCTGGACCCCTTCCTGGGCCCCCTCCGAGCTGCCTGGGGCCCCTGCAGCTCCCTCCCCTTGAGGTTGTCAGGATCAGAGATTAGCAGGTGTGGGGGCCGTGCACAAGGGCAGCGTGGCTCCCTGCGGGCAGGGGGTGGAAACCCCGTGCCCTGGGCAGCTCAGGGACCTGGGCATGCTCACTCGGGCCCTGGGCTCTGGGTCCGCCTGGCCCCCGAAGGATTGAGGAAGGAAGGACAAAGCTCTGGAGGCCTC
>NW_005303291.1:0-728 GCF_000412655.1 Myotis brandtii
GATACTATGAGATTCCAGGAAGCAACTCCTCACCAGAGAAAAGCAGTCAAAGCAGAGCACACTGCATTTCTCAGTGACGGTGGGGACTGTCATGCATCAGGAATGATGGGCACCTGAGTGCTCAGAGCAGAAGAGTAACCAGATGAGGGGAGGGACTGTGTGGAGGAAGAGGAGTATTGGTGTGAGACTTTGGGGAGAAAGATAACTAAAGAGAACTGTTAGGAAGGCCCTTGAACCAAAGTTAGCCAATGAAGAGTTATGGCTCCCCGAAATGGATCCATCTTAATATCCCTGCCACACTCAGTTCCCGGAAGAAAGAAGCCCATGGGAGGTGTGGCCTGGGTACAAACTTACAAGAGGTTTCAAAGAGCATCTGATGGGGCCTCACTTAATCCCTACAGGAGATGCACTCTCCTGACAACCACAATCTCCCTTCATCCGAAAACAAAAATCCTGAAGTTCAAAAACACAAGATCATAAATCCCTTGCTTAATCACAAATACAGTCTCAAAATAAAATTGCCAATATTATCATCAACAATAAGTTTATTGGAAACACTTTAAGACTCTTTGCAGATCTTTTTTTCCCCCCCTTAGGATGTATGGCCAAGTTACTGTTTTAAAGTCACTACATCTGGAAAAAGACCTTTCTTTATAGATATGATATCAGCTATATGAACAATTAAGCTCATTTGTTGATTTTATTCTAATTTTTTACATTTTTAAATT
>NW_005303292.1:0-728 GCF_000412655.1 Myotis brandtii
GAGGGGCCATTTGAGGAATTCTTGAGAAACCCTGATACCCTTTCTTTCACTGCCACCTCGGAATCTGAGTCCTACTCATCAATGTCCTCTAGGACTTCAAGGAGATAAGTCACCAAGACAACAAACCATGATAGGACGCCTACCTGTATGACAGCGGGACCCCGTCCAGCCAGGTGGGCAGTCGCACTGATAAGGGGCCACACAGCGACCGCCATTCAGACAGGGAAGAATGCATATTGCTAGAGAGGAGATCGAAAATGATTTGATGAAAATACACACACTAAGATATGTTCATGTGTTCAAAAAACATGATCCAGGAGGAGTAAAACCTTGTATGACCCACGAGAGAACTTCCCGTATGTGTTGTGTTTATTAATCAGTATCACTGGGGAAACACAATTAGGAAAGTAACTCTGGCCCCTTAGCCTGCAGTCATGACTGATGCCAAATGCGCTCCTTTGGAGAAGACCCACTGTAATCAATATCTGCTAAGTGCTTCGCTTTCCCTTCACAGAATCAGCAGAATGTTCCCCATTTATTGCAGTTTCAAATTTCCAGTACAAATTACATAAAATGCTCTAAGAGGGTTTGGCTGCCACGAGGCACTCTTCTTGTCTTGAATTAAATGTGAAAATGGGAGTCAGACAGGCTATCCTACAGGCTGTTGGCAACACATTGGCAGTGATGGGAAAACTTGCTCTTTATTTCCTTGGAGCCGAGGCCTGATG
>NW_005303293.1:0-728 GCF_000412655.1 Myotis brandtii
AACAACCCCCACACCATAATTTTATTTGCAAGAACTGGTTATAGCTGTTGCTGCAAAGGGATGGCCTTCCTGGAGGGAGAATGCAAACTGTAGCTGGCTGATGGCATTTAACAAAACATTTCATATGCTTTTAAAGAAAGTTGTGTTTTCTGCTTGGGAGCAGAAGGGTTCCAAAAATAATAAAAAAGTTCCTTCAATAATAAAGATATTGCAGAAAGGTGAGGGGGCTTTACATTTATAGTTGTCAATATTTAAGAGATTTAAAAAATAATAGTGCTTTATTGTGATTCATGCAAATATCTTTACAATTTATTTCTTTTAATATAGTGGCGAGGAAAAATGTCATGGCAATATTTTGGATGGTTCACCATCGATTAATTTATGATCTATTTAAAATCATTTTACTTTTATTAACATTTACATGTGTCTATTTCTATCTCACTTTCAAAAAAAATCTAAAGTTTTAGAAAAAGATGCTTTAAAATAGATGTTATCGTTGCAAGTGCCATAAATATGTGGAAAGAATAAGAGATTATTAGCTACTGCAGGTTTATTGGAAACATGTAATGAAAACTTGCTACTTCCAATACAATGAAATACTAGCAAAACAGCAATGACTGTGTAATATAATGTTGAACGTCTGACTTTTAAATGTAATTATTTTATGGCTAGCTAATGAAATTTGCCTCTTAACAAACTAGCCTTCTGCACTCATAAAACTAGGAAAT
>NW_005303294.1:0-728 GCF_000412655.1 Myotis brandtii
ACACACACATAGGCAAGGTGTTCGCTTAGTCATTTTTTCAATGTTGCTGTTCTTATTCAAATACCTTTTTGTAAAATTTCCCTAAATTATAATTTTCCTAAATTATAATCATAGAAATAATAGTATCTATTTCTTCCTGTGTGTGTTATCTGTTTCTTCATGCCTTAATAGACTTTTTTTTGGTTGAATTTAAAGATTTATATCTGATAGAAATTCTCAAAATACTATCTCATTTGTTCAGGATAAATAGTGATTTCATCTTTTTTTTAGATAAACTTTGGAATAATTTTGGGTAATCTTAGAGATAAAATCCCTTGACAGTTGGCTTAAAATACTCCAAACCTAGTAGTTAACCATTTTTACATTATGCAATTTCTTATCCAAGGACATGATATGATATATTTCTCCTTTTATTCAAATTTTCTTTTATGTCAATAAACTTTTATAACATTCTTAATAGAGATTATGTTCCATGTTAATCTATTCTGTAGTACTTTGTAGTTCTTATAGCCAAACTCTTTTCCATTGTTTATTTTACTGTTGTGATCTTTTCTGTCTAAGGGTTATATCTCAAACTGGAACCACCTTTCACTGGTCTTCTGGACATTAAATGAGTCCTCACACTGGACACATTAATCTTGAGACTTCTATTTTTGAAGATCTGGCATTCACAATGAAAATCAATACAAATCTAAAGAGCAGAAGAAACTTTTAGAAGACAATATAAG
>NW_005303295.1:0-728 GCF_000412655.1 Myotis brandtii
TCCTTGTCTGAACAATGATGGTAACAGTCTACTGAGCAGGACAGTTGAGAGGATTAAATAAGATAGCTCAGTGCCAAGAATATATAGAGCAGCCGTCATTTACTGTTTATTTTACTAGTATTTTTTAGTTTTATAGTTTAATGTTTTGCATATTACATTTCTCACAAACTATCAAGGCCTCCCAATTTTGTTGTTGTTGTTTTAACTAAAAAAAACACTAAAAGAATAACCTATTGATTTTTCTACAAAGAGCTGTAATTATCTGGATAACTTAATAAAAAATGTAAGTAAAGGTTACCAGTGAAACATTATGTACAATATTTTGTTTCCAAAGTAAATTTTAAAATACTCTTTATAGGTAAAGAAACTGAGTTTCTGATAAATCCATTAGCACCCAAGTTTAAAAATTTATGTGATGAGTGAGTGCAACCACGAGATTGGAAATAAGTGTTTTGGGTGTGTGTATTATTGATAATATATTCTAAGCTAGTGGATCTCAAAATTTTGGTCTTAGGAACCCTTTACATTCATAGCAACTATTGAACACTCCCCAAGAACTCTTGTTTCAGTGAGCCATATCTATTAGTGTTTATAATGCTAAAAATTAAAATAAGAAAACAAAATTATTGCTTAATTTAAAAAATAAAAATATTGCATGCTAAATAAATAACAATTTTAATGAAAAATAAGTTATTTTCCAAAACAAAAGGCAGCATTCCTTCAATTAT
>NW_005303296.1:0-728 GCF_000412655.1 Myotis brandtii
TTCTTACTACCCAATTCTTCCTTTCCTCTCTCCTTTCGCAGGGCTCAAACCTACATTATGGTACAAAGAATCTTCTTGCCTATGCCTTCTCCCTTCCCCATTATCTTTACAGGCATTGATCCCAAAAAATCTCTTGCTTGGCTAATTTAATTTTGGCTTCTGCTTCTGGAGGACCCTGACATCAAATCTATCTACTTCCTAGAGATGAACTCCATTTTTGGTTCTAAGCTTCTTTGCAATCTAGAAGAGTGGGAAAGAGCGTATGTGACACAATTCACAGTATAAATTCACACCATGATCTAATAGAGTGATATTACAAGAAGGAGCAAAACCACAATAATTCACAAAATGACATAGTGGAAAAGGATATATAGTGTAATAATATTACTTGTCAACAATTTTTCCATTCTGTGGCATTTCACACTTCTGTGTTGCCGTCCATGCCTTCATCCTTGAATTTTTCTCTGTTCTTGGCTTCCATGACACATGATTTTCTACTTCTTTGGAATGCTCTTGTGCTATCTACCCTTTAAACATCATTATTCCCCAAGTATATATTACAAAACTACTTCTCTCATTCTATGTGACTACATCCTACCCTTGTATTTATATCCTGAGTGTAAGATGCTTGGTGTATATGTATGTTTGTATGCATATATGTTTTCTATTGCTGTTATAAAAGTTGTTGCAAACTTACCAGCTTAAAACAATAGCTATTTATTATCTCA
>NW_005303297.1:0-728 GCF_000412655.1 Myotis brandtii
TTCATAGGTCAACACTCAACCACTGAGCCAAACTGGCCTGGCAGATAGTGAGTTTTTAAAGTATTTATGAATGGACTTTATTTTATATTTGCTATTTGTATGTTTACCTCTCTTGAAAGCAGGACCTGTGATTAATTCATCATCAAATTCCCTGGATGAAGTTCACAGTCTCACACACAGTGTGAGGCACTGACTAGTTGTCTGATAGGAATATGCAGGCATATTCTGTCTTACAGAGTAATGAAATCCAAGGTTGGTTCAAGCAAATGAAGAATAGCTATCATTTATTGAGTGTTTGTTGTGTTTAAGGCACAATAATATAAAATAATTTTTACTTCTCAGAAAATTCCAATAAAGTAAGTACATTGTCCCCATTTTATGGATGACAAAAGCAAGTCTCGGGGATATTGAGCAACTTACCCAAATCATGAAGTGTAAGTGGTAAAGGATGCAAACTCAATTCCACTGGACTTTAAACTGAGAATTTTCTGCTTTGTATTTCAGCCTCCTCACATTTCATATAGGATTCTTACATTTAAAAATTAATTTAACTAATGAAAGGACAGCCTACACTATATCATGCTTCTAAATGTTAGCTGCATAATTTCTGAAATATAATTATGCTTCTATTGCAGTACACGGTGTCTACAGGATTCACTGATTCTGTTACAGTGTAACCATAAGCGTAAGTAAATACGTTGTCATGTTTTCTTCTAAGCCTTCATTTA
>NW_005303298.1:0-728 GCF_000412655.1 Myotis brandtii
GGATGACCTTGGACCATTAACACTTATGAATGTCTCTGGAGAAGTGATCAAACATCCACCAGAACCAGATTGGCTCAGGGTCACATTAAGGCCAGAAACGTTCTAATGAATCAAAAATATCATTGGTATTGCACAGCTGAAAAAATCCTGTTAGTAAAAGAGAAAGAAGGCCAAATATCTTTTCTCACTACAGTCTAAGTGAAGAACAAAGAAACTCTGAAAATGGGCCAAGAAGATTCAATTAAAGAATGGCTACCATCAATGAATCAACAAACCATAATAGTGCAGTGGAGGCCTGGGGAGGGGAGAGGGGGTCAATATGGGGGGAAAGACATCTATACAACAATAAAGAAAAAAAAAGAAAAAAAGTAATTTGGAATAAAACTATACAAGAACATGCAAGGTATGTGCATCAAGTTTACCTATTACCTTTCATTTCATTTGTGAATGTTTATACAAAAGATAAAATGACTTTGTTAATATTAGCCAAAATGTAGGTTTTCAACATCCTGCAAAGTTGAGCACAGTCTCAATAAATACTCAGAATTTAAAGGATCTGCTAAATTCCTGATGCATCCATCTAAGATGAGTCCTGAAAATGAATCAAGAGGAAAGAGACAAATAATCCCCACCTAGTATTATGCTATTTTCTAAAGCATTTTACCAAAGGGCTCCATGGTTAGATTAATAAATATCCCCATTTACTTCCTTGTTTTAATCTATTTACT
>NW_005303299.1:0-728 GCF_000412655.1 Myotis brandtii
ATAATATGATTTCAATTCCCTTTGCCACCTTAGCTCTCTCCTTTAAACCTAGTCCTTCTTTTTTATATCTTCCTTAAATCAGAATTAAATGCAATGTTGTATGTGTGGCTTGGCCAGAAATTATTGGAATGCAGGTTTTATGAAGAGGTCACAAACTAAAACACTTCCAGAGACAGTGGGGTATAGTAAATGAGTGAAGAAATCAAGTATAAGACAGTAAGAAATGGTGTCTCTTGTGGTGAGTCAATGAAGAGGAAATGCCCAAAGGCATTCTTGCATCCATCAAAAGAATATCCAGTAGTCTGACCCAGACTATTTGTGTAAGCCAATTGAGATATGGCTTTTGGGCCCAATAAGACTGAAGGAAAGAATGGATATTTCAAGTTTGAGGGAAAAGGTGTCTTCATCCTCCATTTGGACGCAAACAAGGAAGCCTGGGCCACCATCTGCGACTGGATGCTATCTTACAACTGTGTGTGGAGGGAGCCCCAAGTCAATAAAGTCAGGATGAAAGAACAGCAAGAACCTGCGCCCTCGATGGCAGCATGGACTACTAAACCAACCAATCCTGGAGCACACCCTAACTCTTGACTTAAGAAAATAAATGCTCTCACTATTTAAGACAGTTTGAGTGGGGACTGCTTAACAGCATCCTAGGAAATAAAGAATTCGCCCTGGCCAGGTAGCTCCATTGGTTAGAGCATCATCCCAATACACCAAGGTTGTGG
>NW_005303300.1:0-728 GCF_000412655.1 Myotis brandtii
TATCTATCTATCTATCTATCTATCTATCTAATCTCTTTCTGTCACCACCTCTGACTACCTGGTAGGAGAACAAGGTGGCTGACAGCAGGAGGTGTTCAAGTTGGTCCCACTACTCTGCCTCTGAGGCCTTTCCTTGGATCTAAATCATACATCTTACATTTTTGCTTTCCCAAGATAAGGAGTTGTCATGTAACTAATAAGATGTCCACACAAAAAGTCTCCAGACAGACCTTTTGTACCAATTTGGGGGTTTACAGAAAATATACAAATCCTAATTAAGTACAGGCCCGTTCAAGGGAGGATCCAACTGTGTATGTGTGTGTGCGCCCGCGTGTGTGTGTTCTCCTGAATGAAGAATTGAAACTGTAAACTACAAGGAATTCCTAAGGATTATGATGGCATTTCCCATCTATATAACCCTTGTTGCTGACCTACCGCCTAACACAAGTACCCAGGTGATAGCAAACAGACAGAAACCCGTAGCAGGTACCATTTACTTCTCTCTTCTCTAAATTGAATGCTACCCTGTGTATGCGTGTACCAGTCCTGATGTGAAGCATGCCCTGTTTGTTTCTTTTTACCCATATGGTAGGCTTTTTACTTCAGCCTCCCACTCCACCCCAGGCTAGACTCTCCTTCCCAATGTGAACACCACTCTAGATTTTTCATTCTCTCCACCCATCACACACCTCTAGGCAGAAAACATCTAGCAGCTGCTGCCAACCAGA
>NW_005303301.1:0-728 GCF_000412655.1 Myotis brandtii
ACCATCCTTTCAAGTATGTATCTGTGTTTATATTGTGGTGAATATCAATAAGCAATGATAACTCTGTTATAGTTCTACTTAGTATTATTTTATATTAATTTGGAAATTGCTCAATGAAATGAACAAATGGAATGAATGATTCATGAATGAACATGTTGCTTCAAGACAATATGCTTAATATTATAACTGATCTGTCATTGACTTACTTTCCTCCAAATTATAGTATAAAAATGGGTGTGATGACTTGGACACCACATTGGCACTGATTTCAATAGAGTCCAATTGAAGCAAGCATCTCCAGAAGTGAAAAAATTAGGTCAGGCAGGTACTCATGGTTCTCATTGACTTATCATGTTTGGAGATCATCATAGCCAACAGTATGAAATAAGTGCAGGATGGATTCTGGACTTAGAGAAAGAAGACTAGTGACAGCTTTTCACAGTGACAGGGCTCCAGCTGAGCAGCCTGAGGTTCTGTTGGCTCCAGAGTCAATGGGTAATGAGTGTCCTAAACCAGAACTGAAGGAAGTCACACCCTGGGTAGTATAGTAAGTAAAACAGTGAATTTCGATGTCCAAAGTGCCTTCTCGGGCTCCGTGGCAGGTAAAAGGCAATGGGATGAGTTCCAGCCTCCATTTCTTTGTAGGGTCTCTTCTCCCATTGCTATCCCTGACCTGTGTGATGGTCAGTTAGTCTAAATCAGTGATGGCGAACCTTTTGAGCTCGGCG
>NW_005303302.1:0-728 GCF_000412655.1 Myotis brandtii
ATCAGCTCTTTTTTATTAAGTCCACTCAGAATTGCTATCACACGGTCTCTCTGTGACTTGGGATTTTATAGAGGCTAACTAAACGAGCCAATTTAGGTGTTTATTCTTTTTTTTTCTTTTTTGTTCTTTTCCCTTCTCTTCCCTTCCTTTCCCTTCTCCAACCCTTCATTCCTCTCCCTCCCCACCCCGCCCCTCTTCTCACTTCTCCTCTCCTCTCTCTGTCAGAAATAAGGAATAATAATACTTTTTCTGCAAAGTTTTTAAAGGATGAATGAGGTAATACCTGGGAAATGCTGGACACATATTGCACCACATTGAATGGTGACTATAGAGTGGGTAGACATCTCCTCTTCATTTATATTTAATATATCCATGGGTTATTGTCAAACATGATCTTCCAGTTGAACTTTTTAGATAAGTCTCAGGAAAAGCTGATTTGGCTTATTTCACACAACCAGGAAAAAGCATAGAATGAGAACAACAGTGTGCAGGAGAAAGGAAGGAGCAACAGATGAATGACATGTATTGCTGGTGAGCTCATCGTAAGACAGAACCCCAGTCATCCTCTGTTTTGATTTTCTCTCAGGAATAAACCTGTGCAGTTTTATACTGCTTCAGAGCAAGTGGTAGTAACTGATACTTATTGAACCATTACTGGGTGTCAGATGTTGCCCTAAGCATTTCACTTGTGTTATTTAGTCCTTAAACAACCCTAAGAGGAAGGTGCT
>NW_005303303.1:0-728 GCF_000412655.1 Myotis brandtii
CTATGTATTCTCTGGTTAGGGAGGAGAAGTATAAACCGTTTGCTCTCAAGTGTCCTTGGTCAGAAAAGGTCTTGCAATTCACTAACTGGCTGTACGTTGTTCAAATTGTTTGGCCTTATTTCATTTTCTTGTCTCAGTTTCCCTAGTCCGCTTGCCCAGGAATTTTCCTAGCTTCTTACCATCCTGCTGCACCTCCACCTGCCCTATCCATCAGGAGTGGACGGAGAAAGCCCCAGGGAAAGAGGTGCGTTCAGAAGCCATAGGATTAGCCTGCACTGATACAAGGATGCCTAGGGGATGCGTGGAGCCATCAAGTGTCTGCTACGGAGACTCAAGATGACTCAGTTCATTTTTAGAAAACAAAGGAAATTTCAGTTTTGCACTCCTGAGTTCTGTGGCCTTGAAATATGGTTTCAGGGTCACACAAAGTTGAGCAGAAAATACAATTTCCACATACTCCCTGCCTCTGCCATTATCAACACCCTCACCAGAGCAGTGCATTTGTTACAATTGACGAACCAATATTGACACATCATTATTACCCAAAGTCCAAAGGTCACATTAGGGTCACTCTTGGTGTTGTGTATGCTATGGGTTTGAACAAATGTTTAATGACACGTATCCATCATTGCAGTATCATACAGAACAGGTTCACTCCCCTAAAACCTCTCTGTGCTCCGACTATTCACCTCTTCCTCCCTCCAACCCCTGGCAACCACTGATCTTTT
>NW_005303304.1:0-728 GCF_000412655.1 Myotis brandtii
GATCCAGCAGTCTGTCGGCGCCCGCCGTTCTCGTGGTCGCCGTCGCGGTCGTCGTTGTGGTCGTCTCCGCCGTCGCCTGGGCCATGGCCAATTACATCCACGTCCCGTCCGGCTCTCCGGAGGTCCCCAAACTGGACGTCACGGTTCAGGATCAGGAGGAGCAGCGCTGCCGGGAAGGGGCCTTGAGCCTCCTGCAACACCTGCGGCCCCACTGGGACCCTCAGGAGGTGACCCTGCAGGTAACGCCCACCCCTCAGCCCTCGCTCGGGCCCAGCCCCCCGCGACCCTGGGTTTTCACAATACGTTCTGTTCCCGGATAACGTGGGGCGGGGGGGAGGGGTGTCGGTGGGAACGTCGTCTTCCCTGAGCCCTTGGAGGAGTGACCCCGCATTTCCTCGCCACGCAGGGGAAGGTCACTCCCCCTTCTTCATAATCGCGGTGGAAGCAGCCCCGAGGGCATGTTTTCTCGGCCTAGCAGCGGCCGCGTAAGTGACCATCCCTTTCCGCACCCGGGGGACCCCTGTGGATGGCGGCCCCTCCCCCCACTCCCGCGCCCGTTCTCAATGCAAAATGAGCCGTTCCCACCCCCTTGGAAGGAAGGGGTCCTCGCCAGGCGGCCCATGCAACCTGCTCGTCTCCTCCCGCAAGTAATGCTGTAAATTAATCCTCTCTGATCTTTTCCTTTTCCTCCCCTCCCCTCCCCCGGCGGTTCACTCCCATTGATCCCT
>NW_005303305.1:0-728 GCF_000412655.1 Myotis brandtii
TCTTGCAGGAATCTTCCTGCAACGGGCCTCTAGTAATCATTATATGAGACTAAATTAGCTCAATATAGTTAGATTTTTAAGCTTAGTTATTTTGGCTTACCCATGGCATGTTTAAAACAATGCCCAATATTTAGACAAATTAAGAATGGAGAAGAAGAAGAATTGAGAACACAGATCCTCTTCCCAAGATAGATTGTAATTTAGAGCAGTTGTTCCTAGTAAGTTTGGGGTCAAGTAGTTGCTTGGGTCCTTTGAGGACTATGACCCTTACCTGAAAAATCTCCACGTGGTCTGCACTCACGATGCTTAAGTGCAGGTTACAGTGACCATTACCAGTAAGTTAATGCCCGGGATTAGCTTTAATGGCCTGCTGATAGTCGTGAAAATCTAAACACTCGAAACCATTCTATTGACAGGCAAAATGCACTTTCACATTCACAGTTGCAGCTTTGGGTATTTGGGTTAGCAATTAAACTGTTTGAAGTGAAGGATTGCTACACAATTAATAATAGACAATGAATATGCACTTAGTCCATTCACTAGATTAAATCTACATCCTACCAGCTATTATAGGGCATTAGCCCATTGTGGCGGCACATACACACATACACAAAAGCTAGTGTTATTTCCTTGCCTTTTCCACTTCATTTGGCTCTGGGATGGGCAAGTCTAGCTTTACACTATTAACTCACCCCTTTCTTCTTGTCCCTGCAGAGTATGCATTTCTA
>NW_005303306.1:0-728 GCF_000412655.1 Myotis brandtii
CCCCCTCCCCCCTCCACCTTCACATTCGTTTTGCACACTGGGCAGTGACCCAGCCGGGCCGCCAGCCATCGGATCTGAAGGGCTCCCTGCTTTTCAGGGCAAATTTCCTGGCCCCTGGCCACGCTCGGCTTCTTGGTTATTTGGGCGGCGGCGTTCAAGGGTGTGAAACCAACTGGGCCAGAGAGGGAGGTTGGGGCTCAACCCAGGGAGGTGGGAGTCCCCCGTGGGGTGTGGGTGGGGAACACAGACAGGTCCCCAGCAGGGACCCCGAGAAGCAACCCCGCCGCGGAGATGCCAGTACTTTTCCATGGGCGGGCGGGGCCGGCAAGGGGAGAACTTGGAGCTCCAGTGACCTAGCAGCCCAGGGATTTTCCAGGTTTGCCCAAGGAAGGACCAGGAATCAGGAAGCTCCCATTTAATTTTTTCTTTTTTTTAACTTTGTAACCAGGCTCCCCTCGGGGTGAGACAGTGTTGAGTGGTCATGCTTGAGGCCCTCATCAGTGCCTGCCCCGGAGCCTAGTGGGCCAGGAGGGTGGAGTCTCCCGATGCGGCTTTCTGCCTTCTCCTGTAGCCTTGCTGGTTCTGGTTTATCCTTGGCTGCTTTCAGAGAAGGGAAACTAAGGGTTGCCCTTTAGCATTCAGGCCTCATCATGGGTCTCTCAGACGTACAGCTCTGACCAGAGGTGCAGGATTCTGGTGCATTTATGTTAGACTAGAGGCCCGGTGCA
>NW_005303307.1:0-728 GCF_000412655.1 Myotis brandtii
GTACCCAGTGGTGACCACTGATAACTCATGCCAGGCTAAGGAAGGGTGGGTGACCTTGAACTCAGCACCACCAAGACTGCACTCAATGGAGAGAGACAATTACCCTCCCGGTAAGTGCCCCAGGGTGTGTGACTAGAGGAAAGGGGGCCTGGATGCCACCGGGCAGTCAGGAGCCAACACACATTCACCATGTGAGGAAGTCCAGGCTCAGTAAAGACCAAAGCAGCCTCCACATTTAGACGACGTGCAGCAGGAATCCACATTGGTAACTTCCCTCATTCCCCAATGAATATTTATAACCAAAACTCACTTGTACATCTAGTAATTTTCACTGCTCCTTTAAGTTTTCTTACATGAATAAAAGGGGATAAAGGAAGTAAGCGTCTGAGAGAACTGAGGAGTGGGAGGAGGGTGTTGTGTAAAGAGAATAGAAAACTCAGATGAACAGAAAGTCCCCTGGGTCCCTGGCCCCTGGTCACCATCTTCCATGAGGATGGGCTACATTAACCCTCCTGTGTGACTGGATCTGTTTGTGGTGCTAAAGACACAGAGACAAATTTAGTCCACTCCCTGCCCCCAAGACTCTCTGGTGGGAGTCTAGTGGGAGGAGGGGGCTGTGTGACGGGAAGGTGGGTGGCCATGGTGATAACTGTAATCCCAGAGTGCCACCTGCTTGCAGGAAGGAAGGGACAAAGCAATTTGAGAGCTGAGAATGTTACTCCCAGGAG
>NW_005303308.1:0-728 GCF_000412655.1 Myotis brandtii
CTCAAATATGTGCAGACTAAACAACATGCTATTAAACAACCAATGTATTGAAGAGGAATTCAAACAGGAAATAAAAACAATCTTGAAACAAATGAAAATGAAAACACAACTTTTCAAACTGTATGGAATGCAGCAAGAGAAATTCCAAGAGTGAAGTACATAGCCTACCTCAAGAAACAAGAAAAATACCAAATAAACAATCTAACTCTACACCTAAAGGAACCAGTAAAAGAAGAGCAAACAAACCCCAAAGTAAACAGAAGAAAGAAAATAGTTAAGATCAGAACAACAAAAAATAAATACAAAATTTAAAAACAATAGAAAAGATCAATGAAATTAAGAGCTGGTTCTTTGAAAAGACAAACAAAATTGACAAACCTTTAGCCAAACTCATTAAGAACAAAGGAGAGCCATTAATAAAATTATTAATGAAAGAGAAGAAGTTACAACTGACACCATATAGATACCAAGAATCATTAAAGAATTCTATGAGAAATTATATGCCCATGAATTTAACAATCTAAAAGAAATGGATACAGTTCTAGAAGTATATGACCTCCCAAGACTGAACCAGGAACACATTCAAAATCTAAACAGATTGCTTACTAGCAATTAAATTGAAGCAGAAATAAAATGACTACCAACAAATAAAAGTCCAGGACCAGACAGCTTCACTGGTAAATTCTACCAAACATACAAAGAATTAATAGGACTCCTTCTTTTTTTTT
>NW_005303309.1:0-728 GCF_000412655.1 Myotis brandtii
TTAGCATCCCCACCTAACAAGTTACCATATTTATAAGTGGAAATATCTTCTGAGAAATGTCAGGCATCTTGTTTGAATTCTTTGAAACAAAACAATTTCTGTGATGCAAGTATAGTGATGCCAAGAAGTCCATCTGCCCCCCAGAATTCCATCCTTTAAATACTTTGTTATGGCAGCACAAAAGAACACAATGAGTTATGTTTAGAGTGTCAGTCTTCCATCTTTGGGCTAAAAGGATTAGGTCTAAATGGCACATCATTACATAAGACTGCATGAAAATGTTTCTTTTGTCCTTAAAATACTTCATGGTATTTTATAAATAGCCAAAAATATTAATTGGACTAAAAAAAACATTCAGAAGGCCTTAAATAGTACATGTGTCAGGCATTCTGATTTATGTGATTATTTTTCACCCAAAAGTCAGGGAACTTTTCAAGTACAATCATTTGTTGGACATGGTAGGGGTTGAGGAGAGGCCGTATATGTGGTGGTTAAAAGCACAGATTTTGGAGTCAGTCAGATCTGTTATAGCCTCTCTGGTCACTAAGTGTGACTAGGAAATTTACTTAACTTTTCTGTGGCTTATTTTTCTCCTTTGTAACATGGAGATAAAAATATTCACCATCTAGAGTTGGCTTAAGGGTTAAATGGGATAACATAAGTAATCCACTTATCTGTGCTTGGCACAGAATAGCTGCACAGTTAACAAGTCAGATAAGAGTGAGCAT
>NW_005303310.1:0-728 GCF_000412655.1 Myotis brandtii
TTAGTAAGATGGTCCAAAAGTCAATTCACTGGGTAACCTACCACAATGAAAAACACTACTCCATAAACTCCTCCATGGCTACGCACTGCAGAGGCCCAGCTATGGACTCCTAGGTGAGAGGATTCCTCCGTTTGTCCCCTCCTTACTGCTGGACCATTGTTTTTAAGCACAAGGTCCGTTAGCGATGAGGCAATGGACAGAGAACACTTACCTTAGATCTGGAAGGAAGGTTCAAGCTTTTGATTTGTACCATTTGGCAAATATCCAATTTGAGCCAATTTCTGCGTCCACAGAATGGTGATATTTCCTGCCTCTCAGGGTTTGAGGATTAACTGTGACATTTCCAGAAATATTTTTGTCAAGTGGCAAGCCCTGTCCAGATAACTGGCACCTCTCTTGCCCATGTGCCTTCTTTCCCCCTTTGCTCCTATGTTCTCTCCCTGGAATAGCCTTTCCCTTTACCAGGGGGAATTGTAGTTATTAAACTTGTCGAGCCTCTTTTCCTCAACAGTAATATTGGGAAAATAATAGTAGCTATAAAAAAGTAATAATGTGATAATGAATGTGTACAATACCTGGCCAGAGTAAATGTTCAATAATGAACTCTCATTACTTTTACAGTACTCACCTTCAAAGCTGGCTGGAATATTACTTTCTTGGCCAAGCCTAACACCTCCAGGCATATTATTATTAGTCATTTTTAATTACCCCATCCTCTGGAGTAATTC
>NW_005303311.1:0-728 GCF_000412655.1 Myotis brandtii
AAATAAATAAAAATAAAACGGAATCAGACATCTATGGCTTCACTGCCGTCTGGAGACAAAGGCTGCCTACCTGCTGGATTTTAAGGACTTCCAGCCGCTCTCCAGGGCCTATTTTGATCACACTGATTTTCCTCTGGATTCGGGGTGGGCGGGGACAGGAAGGGAAGCAGCTTCAGTGTCTGCCAAGGCTCTCAGGCTTGCCTGTCAAGGCCTTCATTCTGGGCGTAAGAAAGGCGGACTGTCTTTAATTTGCCAATATTGCTCGAAAGTTGTCAATGGAGGCTGAGGGGAATGATTTGATTCTTTTTGGTTTGTTTTTCTTTCTTTTTTTAAAAAAAAAATTATTGGTTAAATGCTAATTTATTGTAGGTATGGTGAATGCTGTGGTGGTGTTAAGGGAAAACGAGAGAGCCAAGGAGCTAATACAAAACTAAAATGGTGATGCGTGGAGATGAATGAACTCCTATCACCTGTTTCAGGTGACAAGTAAATAGAGAGGCCACGTACCAAACCCTACATCCCATTCAGCTTGTTCCGAGGCCTGCATTCTGACTCCGCTGCTCTCCACAATTTATTGGTGTTAGGGGATGAGAATCCTGCACCCTACATTTCCCAGACAGAATGTAAGGTATTGTTTTGAGGCCCCACTGGGAGTCATTTTTCATGCAATCCCACATGGACCAATCCTTCTACATCAGCATTTCTCTGCAAAATACCCCACTGCCATC
>NW_005303312.1:0-728 GCF_000412655.1 Myotis brandtii
GCGCCCACCCCTGCAGTGTGCAGATGATGCATCAGAATGGTACCCTTGAAACCTATAGATGTTTATTAACCAATGAATGTAATTTAAAAAGTGAATCCTATTCAGTAAGTCTCATCCTCCCAATATGTGCTGATGTTCTGCCTTCCTTGCTAGACCCATAGCTGCAAGCTTGTTGTGAGGCCACTCGCTCTCTCCTGGACGATGGCAGTAAGTGTTAACCAGCTTCCTGCCATTACGTTAGTCCCTTCAGATGTCGCCCCCACACACCTGCCCGGGGGTGTCTCCGAACAAGTGTGAGAACGGGACCCTCTCTTGCTGAGAGCCCCCAGGGCCCCGCCCAGGCTCAGGACTCGCTCCGTTTCCCGACTTCGCCCCTGTGCCCTTGCTCAGCTGACCAGTGCCTCCCCCACACCTCTCCATGGACTTGCAGCCATCCCTCCAGGTGAGCCCACAGGGAGACGTCCAAGGAACCAGGCACACGTCCTCCAATCTCCCCGGGGCTTGTCTGTTCCCGGGGCTTCTATGGTCACAGAAAGCTCCTTGGCCTTCCAGGAGCTTCCAGTGAGGACTGAGGTAGTGACGATGCTTTCACAGAGCCGGGGGGCATGATGCAGGAAGCTGCCGATTGGAAAGCAAGTCCTCGTATCACACACCCCTCGCGTCCTCTCTGCTCCTGCGAGGACACGCACCTGACAGGGCAGGGGCGCCATGGGCCTTTCTGCCCGAAA
>NW_005303313.1:0-728 GCF_000412655.1 Myotis brandtii
TTTAGGAGACATTTCACCTGACAATTAAATGAATTCAGACCCCAGAACTAAACATAAAAACAATAGTAAAGGACAAAACCCCTAAAAATTAAATTAACTCCAGTCTACTTTTTACTAGTTCAGCAACTAGTTCATGACCTCCTGGGATGAACTGTCCTTTGTTGTAAAATTGAGAGGGTCATTCTGCTTTTTCATACAACACAGGGTCATAAAGTTCAAATGAGATCACAGATATTAAAGTATTTTGGAAACTCACAGGTTCAATAAAAGTGTTTATTTTTCTTTTTACTAGTATTCTACCAAATTTCAAAAGCATAAGGGCTGGATCAAAAGTCAAACAGACCAGTGCTGGTAGCCTGGGACGCACTGTTTTCGAAGCACGCACATGTCCTCTATGATATTTAAGTCTTAGCGAATTCCTCACTAGCTCTGTGGACATCAGATGCATGATGGCAGCCATCCAGTTCAATCAATTAACTGGAGATTTGGACAAATGTGGTTATGTATTCTTGCTTCACTATTTCTATCTGGGCCCTCCTCTTCCTTCTGGGCACAGCCCTCGGTGGACAGCTGCCCTTGGGAACAGCTCTTCTAAGAGCTTTCTGAAATTAGCTCTGTGTGGCGTCCACTTTGCTACCAGCTCCAGTGACAGCCAGTTCAGAGCAGAGAATGGGATAGTTCAATATTTTCCCTCCAACCGAGAAGGGCTTTGACCTAAGAGGAATCCC
>NW_005303314.1:0-728 GCF_000412655.1 Myotis brandtii
GGCTGCCTCCTGCACACCCCCTGCTGGGGATCGAACCGGGGACCTCTTGGTTCCTGAGTGGATGCTCCATCACCGAGCCGCACCAACTGGGCAAGACTCATCTGGGAGCTTTTAAAAGCTTGATATGTGGGTCCCACCAGACCAGCCGAGTGCTGGGGCTGGTGAGTCTGCTGTCACTGGGCGAACAGCCTGGCATTGGACTGAGTCCCTGGAGGACAAGAACAACCCTTTTATTTGATTTTTTCACTGCTGTTTGTCCCCAGAACCCAGCACAGTGCCTGGCTCATCGTATTCCAAACACTTAATGAGTTGCACTGACTAAACAATACTGAGGCTTTCGAGCTGGTGACCCACTGCCTTTTCTGCACGCTCTGCTCTGCAGGCCAGCCCTGCTCCCTGCCCCAGCGCACAAACTCTCCTCTCTCTGGAATGCCGTTTCCTCCTGGTTCGTGCCAATTCCTCCTTCCGGACTTAGCTTGAGCTGGTCTCCAGGAAGTCCTGCCCTGGGACTGTGTCCTCAGCGCCTGAGCTTCCTCCCACGCAGCGCTCACAGGTGACTCGGGACGCAGTGCTCCTCGCCGCACTCGCTGGGAGCGCCGGGGTCGGGGGTCGCTCTCATGTCTCTGAACTCCTCATTTCCTCTACTTTTCATGTTGGTTATTGTCTTGACTATGGATTTAGTCTCTCAAGACATAAAACCCAAGGTCATCATTCCTTCCCTCCCCTCG
>NW_005303315.1:0-728 GCF_000412655.1 Myotis brandtii
AGTACAGCAATTAACAATGCAGGCACTGGACTGGACCGCCTGAACCAAAATGACTATGGGAATGTTACTTAATCTCTGTGTCTCAGTGTACTCATAGATAAAATGAAGGTAGTAATAATATGTGCCACATGGGGTTGATTTGTGGATTAAACCAAACCACATATAAAATGTGTACTTAGCATAGCACTCACGTTGTGTCAGTTATTATTATTATTTTGCTTGACAATGTCTAACCTCCATTCTTGATCTTATTAACTTTTCTTTATGGGCAAGCTTCAAGAACATATTATCTATGAATACCATCTCTACTTCTCTTGCAGTCCATTTTCCCGTCAGCCCAACTCTACTTTGTCTTCTGCCTCCCTCAATAATACTGAGACTTCTTTTGCTAAGTTCCTTTTTGACTTCATCTTGACAAATTCAATAGGTACTTTTTAAGTGTTGTTTTTAATTGAACTCTCAGAGACAGTCAATAAAATTGACTGCTCCCTCCTTGAAACATTCCTGATTCTATTACTACTTTTCTTATCACTCTTTATCAATAAGTGAAAAAGTAGTAATACCTTAAGAATCCCACCTCTTTCCTTCTTCTCAACCATTATATATTAGAATAACTCAGATCTAAGACCTGGGATATCTGCTCACCTCACTCAACATTTTTCCCTAAGCAACCTCACCTATTTTTGTACCTTCAAATCCTCTATGTATGTCCATGATTGCTGTGGTAC
>NW_005303316.1:0-728 GCF_000412655.1 Myotis brandtii
AATGAGGACAACATGTCTCAGTGGGGACAGGCTTGGGGAAAGCGATTAGTTTTGTGTGTTTTCCCACTCCCACGTTGCTTGAGTTCCAGTGCCTGCTTTTGAGTCACCATGAAGCAGAAGCAGAAAAGCAACACTTCCCTCAGGGCTGGCCAGGGATGGTGAGTGTAGTGTTGCAGAGAAGTAGCCTCTTCTGAGACTATAAGCCGACAGCATGTGCAAGAAGACCCCTGATTCTATCTACCTCCACCCACATATTTCCAAGCAATGGATACTATAAAGAAAAGCAACTATTAGAAAACCTTGGTTTCTGAAGCAGAGAGTAACAGGAGTTCTCTGAAGAACAGTCACCTGTGGAGGAATGTGCACAAATGATTTCAGTTGAGCTCAGAGTGTAACACCAGGGGATCTTCACCACGAGGCACATTTCCCTCTATTCCTACATTTCCTAAGTCCCAAGGTACACCCTGGGACTTCAGACCTTTCCTCATACATATTAACAAAGTCCCAGATATTCCAGAAGGATATGATCTAACATAAAACCAACAAACCAACCGAACAGATAGGCAATTGGTAAAGTAGCATTCCAGTTATTAAAAAAAGCAAATAACAGCAACAACAAAAACCCTCTATGGAATAAAACTACAGAATCCAATGGAATTCAAGTTGATTTTAAACAAGTGAACATAATTTCATATCTCTCTATATAAAAGGCTAATATGCTAAGTGTC
>NW_005303317.1:0-728 GCF_000412655.1 Myotis brandtii
AAAAAACAACAACAACAACAACAGTGAGGCAGTGTAAAACAGTGTTATGGTAACTAGGAAGTTATAATTTAATTAGAATACCATCAAAAACTGCAAATTATCATAAAGCAATGACACAATGAATCTATAAATGCAAAGCTTCTGAGACTACACAGATAACTAATGTAGATGTTACACATACAGTTTGGGGCACTGGGGATGCACACACAACTCAGCTCTTGGTTCCATTCCCAGACTGAGCTAAGGTGCTGCAGACATTGTTACTCTAAAAGTTGGCAATAAAGATCATAGGGGACTTTAGATAAAGGCTTTTTAAAGGCTCCACTGCATTTACTTGAACCCTGACCTCGCAGAAGTTGTCAGCAAAGATAAACAGTTTGGTAAACTCTACCAAGAAATATACAGAAAAATAGAAAATCAGCCGACTGCACACAGAAATTCTTGCTGGGCATGAGTCCAACAAAACCCACTCAGATTATGATAAAGACTGTTGCACACATTTTCTGTGTGTAAGGAGAAATATAATTGCTTGGTACTTGGAAAGAAGTTTTCCATGTATAGCTCACCAAAGTGAGCAGATCCAATGGGGACGACGACAACATGAGGGGCAGACCAAGTTATTGGTAAGACACAGGCCATCACAACAGTGCAAATAATAGTCAACTCCGATACCAGACCTTCAATAAAGCCAGTCAAAAATGTATTTTAATCAAATCAGGGAATTCCAG
>NW_005303318.1:0-728 GCF_000412655.1 Myotis brandtii
CGCTCAACCACTGAGCCACACCAGCAGGGCAGCAATGACCATCTTTTAATAATTGATAAAACAAGTAGAACAAACATGTGTCAGGAAATAGAAGACACGAACAGCACTATCAATCAACTGGACGCGGTTTACTTTTCTAGAACCCTCCGCCCGTGAGGGCAGTGTATACATGCTCTTTCCAGGTCCACACCCAGACACTTACCAAAATAGACCACATCCTGGGCCACAGGACAAGTTTCAATGAACGTGGAGGGATTCACGTTACAAAAAGTATGTTCTCTGCCACAATGGATTTAAATTAGAACCAACAAGAGGAGCAGCTCTGGAAAATCTCCAGATATTGAAGATTCGGTGTCATTATACCTCATGCGTCCAAGAGGAAATCGACAGAGAGATTAGAAAGTATTTTTTACATCAATGAGAGTGAAAACACCGTGTTTCACAATCTGTGAGCTGTCTTTACAGTAATCATTAGAGGGAACATTATAGCATGAACTATCTATATTGGGGGAAAATTCTCAAATAAATTACCTTAGGTTCCATCTTAGGGAACTAGAAAAACAAGAGCAAGTTAAACCCAAAGTAAGCAGAAGAAAGGAAATAATAGGAACCAGAACACAAGTTAACAAAATACAGAACAAAAATAATAGAGAAAATCAATAAAGCCAAAATTTGATTCCTGGAGATTTTTATCAATAAAATTAATAGACCGCTTGCCAGACTGACCA
>NW_005303319.1:0-728 GCF_000412655.1 Myotis brandtii
TCCCCTCTCCTGGGCTGTATTGCTGTATTTTTTAAAAAATGTTTTTATTAATTTTAGAGAGGAATGGAGAGGGGGAGAGAGAAAGAGAAACATCGATCACTTGCCTCCCATAGGCACCCATACTGGGGACGGAACCACAGCCTGGGCATGTGCCCTCACCAGGAATCGAACCGGTGGCCTTTCGGTGCCTCGGACTCACTCAGCCAATGGAGCCACACCGGCCAGGGCTGTACTGCTTTACTAGGGAGGGCTCTTCCCATCATCTGAATGAAGTTAACCCCATGGTTGCCACTCCCCTTTGGTTTTACACAGACGGGGATCTGGGGATCTCAGCGTGGGCTCCAGCCCCCCTTGCCTGGGAGTTCAGGAAGGGACAGAGGGAACCGTCTTGTGCGAGGTCCGTAGGCGCTTCATTTAAGAAAATGGCCCCTGTGAGGTGCTGGGTGTGCCCGTCTGGTAAACTCCCGTGGCACCTGCTGGTGTGGCTGGGGCGTTTCTCAGGGCACGGGAAGGTGTGTCTGCAAGTAACAAGTTATGGCAGGTGCCAGGGAAGCTCCGCCTCTGCTCTGGGGAGAAGCGGGCTCAGAGGTGTCAGCCTCCCCGCCCGGCCACGGGCTCTGAGGGCGTTCTGTGGCTGTGCCTTGGTTTGCTCACGCTTCTGACCGAGTGAAACCCCCGTGCGCCGTGTGGGTGACTCGCACACGCACATACGTTGTGCTCCTGGCGTG
>NW_005303320.1:0-728 GCF_000412655.1 Myotis brandtii
AGGAGTTCAGACAGAATGCCCACTTGTGCATCTCACGGATGGCTGCCCACGAGGCCACAGAAACAGGGCATAGTCTCCTGGTCTGGGATCTCTTCCTGCTTCTGGACCCAACCATGACCCTGGCTACCCTGGGCTCGAGCCCTCCGCATCCCCAAGGTCAAAGTCTTCATCGTCCATCTCTTCCAAGTCTAGAAATTTTAAAGATCTAAACTCCAGCAAACGGGATTAGGCGGTACAAACTGGTAGTTACAGAATGGCCACAGAGATGGAGATGACAGTGTGGGGAATGGAGTCAACGATATTGTGATAGCTCGGTATGGGGCCAGGTGACTGCTTCAAGCATGGGGATGGGGGTGAAACCCCTCTGTCAATTTCATGATTTTCTAACCCCTTTGCTGTACATCTGAAACTAATATTGAATAATATTGAATGTAACCTAATTGAAAAATTTTAAAACATTTACATTTTAAAAAAATCTAGCAACCTAATTGAGCCCACCAAGAACTCACGAGGTGGGAGATTCAGAGTTTGAAAGCTAGTTGATTTGACAAATGTACACACACAGAGAGTCGCCAATAACTCCAGGTCCAGTCAGCGCATTAAAATCAGGGATAAATATAAACAGTAAGAGAGGTGAAGCTATCCTCAGGATGGCTGGGCAGTTCGAGAAGAAATGAGATAGGACCTAGGTCTGGAGGAGGGGGGGAGCCATTTTGAAAGGCATAAAT
>NW_005303321.1:0-728 GCF_000412655.1 Myotis brandtii
TTAAACTGATAGAATGTTAACTGAGCAATATAAATGTATCTCATTTTTAAAGTATCTTGAAGAAAACAGTTAAATATTAGCATTTAACAGCACTATGTATTTTTTACAATTTGACCAATGTTTACTGTAAAAGAAACCATCGAGAGGATAAAGGGGGTCAAATACATGGTGATGGAAGGAGACTAAACTTGGGGTGGTGAGCACACAGCGCAAAATACAGATAATGCATTATAACATTGTACACGTTAAACTTATATGATTTTATTAATCAATGTCACCCCAATAAAAGGAATAAAAATAAAAATAGCAGAAATCATTGTAAACGCATATTTTTACAGTAGGCTTACACTGACAAACTTACTAAAAATAATTAAAACTGTTGAAGCATCTCATTGCAAAATCTGTGGTATTTCTATAATCCATATAAATATGGATTCGTTTTCTACTACTCCTTGGTCTCATTCTTTACAAGTGAAAAACCATTCATCATAATGACTGGGAAGGAAGAGAATTTTTAATATGAAACTTTTGAGTGGTAATTTTCTATATATTATAAACTGTTGAGAACTATAGCTAATGATTTATCTCCAGACCTCGAGTTCACCATCACATTCACCTCCTAAATAAATGTGATGGTGAACTCATTTTTGTGGGATGAATTTCTCCTACCATGTTTCAAAATTGTGACCTTCCCCTCTATCTATCTATCTATCTATCTATCTATCTAT
>NW_005303322.1:0-728 GCF_000412655.1 Myotis brandtii
ATGAAAAACAGTACAATGAACACCCATTTACTCTTTACCAGGATTCTGCAATTAACGTTTTACCACATTTGTGCTCCCTCTCTGTCTCTCTTTTACTGATATTTATTTGTTTCAGATATATTAAAACAGACAGCTGTTATCATGATACCTCACTTCTAAATATTTCAGCATATATCTCTTAAGAATATGGACATTTTTCTAGCTGAATATTATCTCACCCAGGAAAAATTAACATTTATTCTGTATTTCTATATTTTCTAATGTGCTGTCCACATTTAAATTTCCCCAATCTTCCCCTAGATATATTTTAAAGGAGTTTTTAAAAATCTATAATCCAAGCAAGTTATCACACTATATTTGGTTGTTATGTTTCTTTATTAGCTTTCAAATTAGAAAATTCTCGTCTACTCCTGCTTTTTTTTCTTCATGATATTAGCTTTTTTGAAGAGTCCAGGAACTGTCTTATAGAGTTTCCCACAGTCTGCATTTCCTTGATTAACCTCTCATAATTACACTAGTTTTCAACATGTCTAGAAAAAAACGACATAAGGTTGTATTGGGTATGATTCACTGCTTCATATGAGTGGCACCAAATGTTAGGTTGTCTCTCCCTTTGCAACTGTGATAAGTGTAAGATTGGTTTTTGCGGAGCTATCTTAGAGAATACTCTAGAGAGCATTAGCACTAACACTTCTGTCCATTCCTTTTAGCACACTGCCCTGCTACAG
>NW_005303323.1:0-728 GCF_000412655.1 Myotis brandtii
GCAGTGGGTGTGCCCTGAGGGGTCTGCAAAAGGAGATGACTCTGACATTTCTAAAGTATGTTAACTTAGGTGCAAAAAGACTAAACAGGCTCACTGAGGTAAAGATTGAACTTTGTCAAGGAAACTACAGGTCCAGGACTTGACTACCACCAAGACTAGACTTTAGTTAGGAATTTTTATGTTTATACCATCCTATGTGGTTACTTTTGGTCTCTGAATTTGTAAGGCCCATTACTGAGGCCACTCCTGAGCTTGTCAGATTTATTATGTGGCCTCTTTTGCATCTACTAGTACAACATGGAGCAGAGCCAGAGAAATAAGGAAACTTGCCCAAGGATACAAAGCAAGTAAGTACAGGAGTCAGGGTTGAAACAGGTCAGCTGACTTCAGAGCCATAGTCGTTAGAAATTGCTCCAGTCACCTAGACCTCGAAGGAAAATTGAAAGAGCTCACACACTGTGCTTCAGATATTTCTTCAAAGAACATTGGGCTGCTTCTGAGAATATACCAGACTTTCCTGGTGTATAACCTACTTCTAGGAATAAAGTAGCCCATTGGACAGAGGGTGTTAATGCTCTGTGTTACTGGGACACCACTTAGTAGTAAACTCCTGCTTTTGGTTTGTCTAATTGAATTTCTTGGGTTGACAGTGATTCACAAAATCATACAGGTTTCAAGTGTACAGCTCAGCAAAACATCATCTGCACACTGCATCATGTGTCCATTGC
>NW_005303324.1:0-729 GCF_000412655.1 Myotis brandtii
CCCACTGGGGCACTGTGATGGTATCTGGGACAGTGTGGTAACACACAGAATCATTATCTTGGATGGGAATTCGCTTCACTTCTAAAGAGATTACACTTGATCTTTCCTAGGATTTATTTCAATAAATATTTACCACATGTATGTATGCATGACTGGATGAATGAGTGGATGGATGCATAAATGAACAGGGGGACCGAATGAAGTTCTCTAATATGTGCTGTGTTGACAATGAGCCGTACAGGGACACCTACACTCTCTAGCTGTGTTTTATTTGTTTCCAGTGGTTTATAACAATAACACATCTGGTCCAGGCCAAAGTGCATGTTGCTGGAAGGGCAGGCAGTGCACTAGGGAATTAAGGACTAAAATTTTTCTATTCACTCATTCACTCAAGCATTCACCGAACATACAACTTTTGAAATACCTATCATGAGCAAGGAAGCATGCTTGGTGTCAGACAACCAGAGATAAATAAGATACAATGTCTCTTCTCAAATATATCTCTTTATAATTGCATTTTATTTGTTATCAAATATTTCATCTATATAAAATACATTTAATTAGTCAGCTATATAAATATGTTCAATAAGTAACATATAAATAATAATTTAGTGAATGCCCAGCGTAAGAAGCAGAAGATTATCAATTCCTTTTAAGTCCGTTGTCCTCCTTCCTGCCCTCCCCCTCACACAAATAACCATCAGCTTGAATTTTGTATTTGTCTTTTTT
>NW_005303325.1:0-729 GCF_000412655.1 Myotis brandtii
ATGCCCTTGTGTGGCTCTCAGTGAGACGGTGGGGAGGAGGGTGTGTTCTAATGAGGCCCTGCCAGGAAGTGAGGGCTGGAGGATCAGGAGCCCCCAGTGCCCAGTACTCAGTCCTTGCTTCCCACTGAATATGCAGGGCAGTTTCTGGTTCTCTACCTCGGGTGCCTTCTCCGTCCAGAAAGATGCTAAAAATAATTTCACTTCCTCCTCATCACTCTATTAAATTGTCTTCCTTAAGGATTCTCAGCCTATCCATGAGGGTTTAAAAATATCCAACAACTCACCTGCATAGCAGAAGATTGAATGCTGCCTCCACTTCGGGCTTTTTCCAGTGCCACTAGGATGCGCTCACGTCCTCTAATGCAGACAGTAGTTCTAAGGAAAATAGACCTGCTAGCCGGAGAGAAGAGTGACCTGGTTAGAGTCCCAGCTCCTCCGCCTCCCAGCTGGGAGACAGTGGTCAAGTGAGTTGCTCTAACCTACACTCCAGTTTCTGGAAATGAGGCTAAGAATGCTTAGAGTGGTCAATGAAACCTTTTTTTAAAAGAGTTGGTTGAACATAGTCCCAGCCCCATGCACGGAGAGGTTACTGGTTCGATTCAGGTCAGGGCACCTGCACAGGTTGGTGGCTCAGTCCCCAGTAGGGGGCATACAGGAGTCAGCTGATCTCTCATCCATGTTTCTCTCTCCACCTCCCTTCCTTCCTCTCTAAAAATCAATAAAAACATA
>NW_005303326.1:0-729 GCF_000412655.1 Myotis brandtii
AAAAGTCCTATTTTCTCTAAGAACAGGTGCATATATTTCTTCTTGGGAAGCCCACCCACAACTCATTGAAGAGTCCACTTCACACAAATTTACTATTCAAATATTTGAAAGGCAGTAGGGTGAAGCCTCGTTAAGAAGGATCGAAATGGCCCATTACTATAGACAGAGAAAGCCTGTCCTGAATTGACTATAAAAAGTCAAGTACAGAGCCTGGAGCCAAAGGAGAATGTGAAGTTTGCAAGTTTCCTCTTTGAAAGGTGAAAATATGTCCTCAGTTTTGGGGCATTATGACTCATGACTTCTCACTTTTACCTTATCGTGTTGTGGATTGTACAGGAAGATTTTTTTACTATTTACTTATTATTATAGAGGAATATTTTTTGTTTTAAACATGTATCACACTGTATTTTCCTTTTTCTAATATAAACTAGCAACATATGTCAAGAAAAAACTAATTGTTCTTATAATTATTAATAACAATTATAATTTATTGGACTACATAGTGCTAAGTTTTTTGTAATCTTCATTAAAACATTGTAGAACTGATATTACTACTTTACAGATAAAGAAACTGAGGCTCAAAATGTAAAAAATTACTCACACTGGACTCAAATGCTCATTAGATAACATTTCCTTAAGAAGTAGTAGAGCCTGGCCGGTGTGGCTCAGTGACTGACCCATGAACCAAGAGATCACTGGTTCTATTCCCAGTCAGGGCACATGCCCAGG
>NW_005303327.1:0-729 GCF_000412655.1 Myotis brandtii
TATCTGGTCTGAATAGCTCCATCTCTCTCACTTCAAATGGTTATTCAAGCCACTTTTGCAGTATATTTTGAAATCGCAAGATTGACTCAATGAAGATGAGTGCCCAGAAAATCTATACGACTTTATGGCTCCCCAGAATGTTATAATAATAGTCTGTGATCTTCAGGAGAGAAGGCCAGAGTCTCTAAAACATACACAGTCTCATCAGAGACCATGATCTCATTGGCTATTCTAGAAAAGTAATACATGCCTGAGATTTTGAGATCTAGCTCTTTCTTTTCACCCTAATTCACTGGAATGTAATAAAGTGGCCAGTTGTAAACGATTGTTTTGTGGATATAGACAAGATTGTTCTAAAACTTATTTGGAAAGGCAAATGATCTGCAATAGCTAAAACATTTTTTAAAGGAAGGATAAAGTAGGAGGAAATCAGTCTACCCGCTTTCAAGGATTATTATATCGCTCCATTAAACAAGACTGTGGAATTGTTGGTGGGGTAGACAGAAATCAGTGGAATAGGATGGAGAACACAGAAATAGGCACATACTCTCTTAATAATTTGTATTAAAAGAAAAGAAATGTTCCTGAATCAATTAGATGATGGTGGTCATAGATTTGAAGAAGGAAAGTCAGGCATGGAGCAGTCATGTTCATATTTAAGCATGGGTGGCCAGAGTTATGGAAAGCAGAAAGAAGATAGAACAAAGACTATTTTGGGAGAGGTGAGAG
>NW_005303328.1:0-729 GCF_000412655.1 Myotis brandtii
CGCGCGTAGACATGTTGATTCAGAGTCTCAGGGTCCCCAGAGGAGAGGAAAACCATGGTTTTGGCGACTCCCAGCAGGTCCCTCCAGATTGCCGGCTTGCAGCGCATCTGCACACCTGGGAGGCGGGATCTGGGGATGCGCTCAGGCCCTGAGCTGTGCCCCCTGCCTCCAGCTCTGTTTTATCAGCCCTGGAGGGCAGGACAGTGCCTTCCTAGCACCTGGGCCCCGCTTTAGGTGGCTGCAGCTGCCCCAGGCAGGGCTTTTATTGTGAAAGGAGCTCCCCCTTCCGCGCTTTCGGGGAAGTGGAGAGGCTGGGCCAGGACTTGCCGCAGGGACTTTGCAAACTCTGCAAACGTTCCTAGCTGATCGCGGAGGCTCGAGGCTGCGGGAGGGCTCCCGCGGATCCCACGTGCATTTGCCCAGACCTCCTCTATCAACTCCACCCGCAAGCATCCCAGCGCACATCGCACACCCAGGAGTTGTCCAGGGGCCACTTGGCTGCTGGGAAGCTGTGGACCTTTGGTCCTGGAAACCCACATCCAGGGAAGCCTGGCAAGCCACTGCCGGGGCGGCCGGGGTGGCAGGATGAGCTGGTGAGCCGACTGAGCATCGAGGAGTGGGTCCAGCCATCGTGGGGGACATGGTAGGAATCGCAGGAGGGGAAGCGCGGTGGAAGGGTGGGGCGGACTCCCACACAGGTGGCCACTTGCAGCATGCACCCCTGTGGGC
>NW_005303329.1:0-729 GCF_000412655.1 Myotis brandtii
CACACACACGGGGTTACCAGGTTCCTCTTCCCTCCATGACCTCTCAGAAGGCCCAGAGCAACTACAAACCTGCTCACACTTGAAGTAGCAGATGCTGAAGTCATCAAGCGCAAAGAAGCGACGTTTCCAGCTCTTCCGCTGAAATGCAGAGTAAAGAGCAGACATTAGGAAGGGGTCCCAGCTTCTGCAGGGGGTTCCAGTGCTAAGCTCCCAGGATGCGGCCCAGGGAAGCCCGGCTCCCATCGGGGCCAGGCCTCTGACTTGTGGGTGAATGTTTGGTCCCAAGCCCCTTGGGGTTTGGGCGGAGGCACAGAGGACTCTTCCCGTCTACACCCACACCCACCGACTCAAGGAGTCACCAGAACCCGCTCCAGCCCCGGCGCTGACACTCACCACATTCCCTTGCTTCACGCAGTAGCCGCTCTTGATGAAGGGGTGGCCAGTGGGTACCCGGCAGCCCGTCGTGGGAATGTAACTCTGAGACCTTCGAAGGATGGCGTGGGACCCTGGCTCACCCCCTTCCTGCCCGTCCCCACCATTCTACAAGGAAATGGTGTCCGGTTAGCACCTGCCCCTCCATCCTTAGGCAGCTCACCACCACCCCCAGCTCCCTCTGGCCAAGTCACCTCTGGCCTCTTTGCCCACGATGAGGGTCAACGAACTAAACAAGAAAATAAAGATTTCCTTTGCTCCCATCAGGCACTGTACCAAGTGCCTTCGCGGAATATC
>NW_005303330.1:0-729 GCF_000412655.1 Myotis brandtii
GGGCATGCAGGAGGCAGCTGATCCATGATTGTCTCTCCCTCTTCCTTCCTCTCTGAGATAAAAATATCTTTTAAAAAAATTTATTATCGGGAATAGCTTGCGTGATTGTGGGGGCTCACTAAGCAAGTCCCAAATTTGTCGAGCAAGAATAGAAGGTCACGGGCAGGCAAGCTCAGAGTCACCAGCATGAGCCAGAGTGTGGTCCTCAGACAGTGGGAAGGGGAGACGGAGCAGGAGGGAGCTCTGGAGCAGAGGCACCGCCAGGTCCCAGACACCGGCTCCCACAGGCGGGTTCTCTCTCCTGGGGAAACTCAGCCCTGCCTTCGAAGCCTTCCAACTGCCTCAGGCCCGCCCGGCTTCTCCAGGATATCTTCCTTATTAAATGAACTGATTAGGGGCTTTAATTACATCTGCAGAAAAGCCATCACAATGAGGGCAAAGACGGACAGGGAGTTGGCTGACATGATGCGAGGACATCCAGCATCCCATGGCATAATTCAATTCAGACGGGGACAAAGGACCCCATTGACATCAGAGGAAATGCAGTTAGTGGTCTGAAAACACAGTTGAGTAACTCTCAGAAGAGAGGAAACATACAAAGGAACATCAGAGGAAAAATATATAGGTACAGAGAGGAAAGAACAGAGATTAATCCTAAATTGTAGGTTTAAACTAGCGTTTAAACGGATGCAAAAGGAACAAAATCAATAACTCTTCCTGCTGGATCCC
>NW_005303331.1:0-729 GCF_000412655.1 Myotis brandtii
CCCCTCCATCTACAGAACTGGTGCCTCTGATGTCACTCTCTCCGCCCACAGTCTCGGCTTTGGCAAGGTGACCGGTATGTAGATTTTTCTATGATCAATGTTTTTCTCTCTGGGTTTATTAGCATACAGACAGGATCTGAGTACATCTGTTCTTTATATTTAACAGTGAATTGGAGAAAGCGGAACCCTAAAAAAATAAGAGCCTGGTTTAGGTCACAGAGGGAAGTCTCTAAGTGAGGAAGGCACGCATTTCTCGCAGGCCTACCCTGTCCCTTCTCCATACCCCATCCTGCCTTTCTTTGCCTTTATGGGTGAGGCTGACCCATCTTTCCCGGGGTTCCTATGACTTGCTCATCCCAGTGGCTCTTAAAGATGTATGTTCAGTGTGAAGGGATGATGTGTTTCTGGTCCCCAGCCCAGTGGTAGTCCTTCCTAAATATTAAATGTTATTTGAGGCAACAACAACATTAATGATGGTAATGGTGGGGAGGATAATGATGATGGTGATAATGGATCCTACAGAACTTTGATACAAAACCATTGCCTTTATTATGATCGCATTTGCCACAGCACAAAAATGATTTCAAGGGCTGCCACTTGGGCAAGGTCCCTGTTCTCCTCTACTCTGAGCAGCCAGAGAGAAACCTAACAAAAAGATGTTGAAAGGAAGCACTCCATGTGGTCCCATCTCCACACAGACTGCAGAGCTCATTTCAGTCCCCATGTCTC
>NW_005303332.1:0-729 GCF_000412655.1 Myotis brandtii
AAAAAAGTTCTTCTTATGTGGCATTGTAAACCATCTGCCATATTCAGGTTTTACAATATGTAGCAAACTCAAAAAGAAAAAAAGAATAGAAACAGAAGTGTTAGGGACAGTATCAGCATCTAAGAGCTACAAAGAGATGACATTATTAGGGAAAGATACGCAAAAACGGACAGCCTATGAACATGCAAAAATACATATCACTGCAAAGACACATGAATTTTCATTGCTTTCCACATCTTCCTCTGTGTGCTTTAATATATTCCCAATCTACCAAGGAATGATTTACTTACATTCATTTATTAACAACCCCATAGTGCTATGTGCCAAATCTGTTCTAAGTGCTTTATAAATATTAAATCACTAAGTTTGCATAACAACCAATTTTCTACGGTAAGCACTGTTATCATGCCCATTTTACAGATGAGAGAAACTGAGAGGAAGAGCAGGATTGAAACTGAGGCAGTCTGTAGATGGATCTCCACTCCTACCGTGACATGGTTGGTGCTGGTGACTGCTTATGGCCTTTGCCAAAATAATCATAAAAATTTCTCTAAAATGTAAGTAACTAAAAAAATGAAGATTATATTCTACGATTAATTTCAAAGTTAGCACTGACATCCAAATTCACATTCTCATATTGGTAGCTCGTGGAATATGTGTTTTCTTTCCTGAAAAGCTTTCCTATAAAACATAGGTCAATGTTTCCTACAAAACATTGTCTTTCCTATA
>NW_005303333.1:0-729 GCF_000412655.1 Myotis brandtii
CTAAATATACTTCAAGAATGAAAGCAAAATAAGAAAATTAGAAAGAGAATGTGTTGTCACAGAGCCATGCTAAAAGAAATGATCAGAACATCAATAGTCAGATAATTAATAATTAAACACAAATATATAAGGAATTACTCCAATCTGGTTCCCTTTTAACTCACAAAGGATCTGCAGCATGAATGAGAAATTATCCTTCATTGTTTTAAGCGGATTATACATGAGGATTTTTGCTATAGAAATATAGACTATAGTGACTGACAAGTTGACTCAAGTTTTTTCCCCGATTCCTTCATTCTTCTTTCTACTATTTGTAATTTATACTCTATGCCTATCTATGCTTTCAATAGTTACTCTAGTTATTTTTTTATTTTTAGAATGCCTAATTAACAAATTCTAAGTAGTTTGATTAGATGCTCAGATTTTAATGTATATTCACAGCCCCTGAGGATCTTGTTAAAATGCAGATTATGATTCAAGAGGCCAGAGGTGGGGCCTGAAATTCTGCATTTCTGACAAACCCTTGGGTCTTGCCAATGTTACTGGTCCCTGGACCACACTTTGAGTAGCAAGGCCTTAAAACTTCACTTGGCTTGCCCCATCTTCAAACTTCTACCTTACTGTTTGTTCTCTATTTTAGCTTTATTTCCCCACAAATTAAACTTCAAAAATTTTACATAGTCAATATTTATTTAGATTAATCGACTTGCCAATTTATTTGCTTATCAT
>NW_005303334.1:0-729 GCF_000412655.1 Myotis brandtii
GTAAGAAATCAATAAAATATATTTTTTTAAAAAAGAAGGAACTAATGAACTGAGAAGTCCAAAATAAGACCAACACTAAAGTTTACAGTGCTGGCAAAAACTAATACTATTAACACCTCAAAAGGCTTAGGAATTGGTGACCTCAGATGATTCGAATGTGGGGATGAAGGAAGGTGGTTAAAATTAGGATGAGTAGAAAGGTATTAAAGAAGTAGTTAGATCCCTACATTCCTCTGCCAGACTCCATCTGTTTGGGCAACAACCCTTGCCTGGTCCTAATCCAAACTGAAAGATTTAGTCTGTGGAGAGTGTAAAACAAGAGTTTCTAGGCTAAGGAACATCACAGTTAAGAATTGAAGAGTCAAGTACACTGAAATTTGTGAGATTAAGTGAATGTGTATATACTGAAATGTGATACATCCCAGTCAACTTCCCTCAAGAGCTCCCATAATATATAAGCAATCTGATGAGCCTAAGGGGAATAACTTAAATTCTGACATCAGGATTTCTCAAAAAAACAACACAGACAGATCACCATACAGCAACACTCAGAGTTAACAAAACCCAACCTACACATTAAAAGGTTCCATACAATTTTAGTTCCCTACTCCTAAGCATGACCAAACAATCAAGGATCAGACATGTCTCTAACATGAAAGACAAAAATGACAACATGGAAAAAAATGAAACTATAACTATGAAAAAAAGACAAAAAACTTTTTAAAACAC
>NW_005303335.1:0-729 GCF_000412655.1 Myotis brandtii
GCTTCTTCCATTGGAACCCCCAAGTTTGCTGCTGGTATGTGATAAAGCTGCCTGATGCTAGCTCCCAAGCCAAGGTCTAGGTGCCCCCTGCACCATAAAAGAAGGCTGCTGCCAGTGACAGCCTGCTGCTGGGGGAGCCATGTAGGCCTTGCCTTTATGCCCAGCTCCACAGAGACAGTGAGGATCCCCAACAATTGGGGAAACTGTCCAATCACAAAACTATTGCCACCATGCATGGTTTTTCTGCTTGATACGCTTGCCACCTCTGCTACCTCAGACTCACACAGTCTTCAAGAGCCGAAAGGATCACGGACGGGGGTTTGAGTCAGCCTCCAGGGCAAGCTGCTCCTTTGGTGATTGGCAAATGGGACCTGGATGTCCTTTTTAAATCTGGTCCCAAAAGCACAGGATTTAGAAGCAATTCTTTGAAGTGTATGGCATTTGTATGGGTTCCTTCCCTAGCTTCCAGTGCTGATTTAGGGTTTTACATATTTTAAAATTTTCTAGGTCATTTTGCATGGGACTGGGAAGCAGATGATTCAAATATGTGTCCTCAGCCTCCCCATCGTTTCCCTGGAATGTAATAAGATTTTTCTTTTTTTACTTCCAACCTTGTGGGGATTGCGGAAAAACTCTGTCCCTTCTAGGAGAAAGTAATATTTACATTAGTAGTAATCTTTATTTATTAAAATTGGCAATTAGGATTCAATAGTCATTTATTTATATATT
>NW_005303336.1:0-729 GCF_000412655.1 Myotis brandtii
CCTCCGCGAGCCAGACCATTGCCGGGAGCGCGGGGCATTCCAGAGCGTGAGACCCGGCGCCCCTCTCCCGCAGGCTCGCCGCCGCCATGGCTGAGCTGATCCAGAAGAAGCTGCAGGGGGAAGTGGAGAAATACCAGCAGCTGCAGAAGGGTAAGGGCAAGGGCGAGGGAGAGGTCGGCGCAGCCTCGCCCGGACCCCTCACCCCTTCGCGCGCTCCGAACCCAAAGCCGTTCTCAGGCCATGCTTCCTTCCCCACCCCTGCCGCGCCGCCCGGCCTGACTGCCTCCCACCCCGTTTTCTTCTGACTAGGATTGTGGGGGTCAGGGGGCACGTGTCTTTTCTCTAATAAAGTCTTTCCTGCCACCCACACTCTCCCACCCACAGACCTGAGTAAATCCATGTCAGGGCGGCAGAAGCTTGAAGCACAACTAACAGAAAATAATATCGTGAAGGAGGTGAGACTGGGACTGTGGGGCAAGGAGGGCGGGGCGGTCCTGGCCAGGATGCTGACGTCCTGTGCCCCACGCCTCCACCAGGAACTGGCCTTGCTGGATGCGTCCAACGTGGTCTTTAAACTTCTGGGTCCCGTGCTGGTCAAACAGGAGCTGGGGGAGGCTCGGGCCACAGTAGGCAAGAGACTGGACTATATCACAGCTGAAATGTGAGTCTGTCCCCCACCCTGATGCGCCTGACACCACCGAGGAGAGGTGCTGGGAACCACTGCAGAGG
>NW_005303337.1:0-729 GCF_000412655.1 Myotis brandtii
TTTTTTCTCAATTGCCATTGATATTTTAGACCCATTAACCTGACAATTATGTAAAAGTTTGTATATGTTTATTTCCAGGTTCCTGTCCCACCAATTTTAGGCTTTTATCAAATGAAAGAGGAAGAAGTACAACTAAAAATAACAGTTAATTTAAAACTTCATGAAAGTGTGAAAAATAATTTTGAATTCTGTGAAGCTCATATACCATTTTACAATAGGTAGGAATAAAATAACATGATGCCATGATTTCTGCCTTCCTTAGTACATTTCCACTGCCCTACAGTGAATTACCTGTCTTTGTTTTTAACCTTACTTATAAGATTTTTTAAATACTATTCAAATGAATGCTGATTCTGAACCAAAACATAGTGATAGAAATAATCTCTACCTTTAAATGTGTCTTTATTTTTCTGGTTAAACATGCTAATAAATATAAACATAAGCCAGCATAGCTTTCTCAGAGATTGTTTCACTTCTGGCTTTATTTCTAGCAATTTCTCTCTACCCTATATAAGTCAAGCCTTGCTATCAACTATCTGGTGAATTAAATCAATCATATCATAAGATTACAGTTGACTCATATACAATTGAGGGTTGGGCCACCAACCCTATGCAGTGGAAAACCCATGTATAACTTTCGGCTCCTCAAAAACTTATCAACACTTGACCCTCCACACCTGCGGATTCCCAACTATAGATTGAAAAGGTTGACCTGTGGACAACACAGGT
>NW_005303338.1:0-729 GCF_000412655.1 Myotis brandtii
TAGTTTTTTGAGGAAACTCCATACTGTTCTCCACATGGGGGAATACTATTTTTATGGAAGAGTAGGGAGTATGGTAGAACCAGTGACATAAGGGATCTGAGTCATATCAGAGAAATAGCCTGAGAAAAGCTATGTTTTAGGAAAATTTATTAGACATTAATATAGAGATTCAACTTGATGCCAGAAGGCAGGCTATTGGCTGCAGAAAATTAACCAACATTTTGAAATTTTAGATATCATTGCAATTATATATTGAAAAAATGTATGTATGTAGCCCTTTCTATTCAAGCAGAAAATGATTTTATAACTTCCTCCTTTAGTCTGTGTACAAAACAAATGATGCTAACAATTATCTATCAATATGCATAGCTTTTGCCTGGGGCTAGATCATTATGGCATGTCCTCATCTTTCATTAAATGTGAAACTGAAATTAATGAGTTTGTATTACTGATTAGAATAAAAATGTGATTTATATGCAAGTGACCCCAAGGCTTTGGAGTAAAATAAGTTACAAATTAATTTATATGAACTTGGTAATTTCACGTATCTGTAGGAAACATATGCACATTTTAGGACACATTTAAATTATTCATCAAAAATATGTAAAATAAATATCTATGGTAAAATATTTAAAAGTAACATTATGTGAAGGACTTAATAAAAGCAGAGCACTAGGTAATGTAATTATATGTAACTAGAGACTCAATGGACGAAATTCGTGCAAGAGT
>NW_005303339.1:0-729 GCF_000412655.1 Myotis brandtii
AATTCGTGCACTGGGCCTCTAGTTATAAATAAGGAGATATGAAATTAAGTGAGAAGGGGGCATTTGAGCAAAAGTTGACAGAGCTGGAGACATGAGGGGCAGGGGGCTGAAAATATCTGGGGAATAGTCATTGAGGTAGAGAGTGCTGCAAATGCCTTCATGTGTTCCATACACAAGCAAGGGATGGTATCACTGGTGCAGAGGGCACCAGAGTCACAGGATACCGGGGGCATGTGGTGTGGCACCTGAAATGCCACTGTGAGGTCTCTGGTTTTGCTGTGAGGGAGGGGAGGAGCCACTGAAGGGAAGGAGAGAAGGGGACTTGCTAGACTGATGTCCTCGAGCGGAGAGAGGGGTCTAGTGTGCACGGTTATAGAGGGGGGGTGTGGCTGCACATGCCAAGCTATGGAAACTCTTCTGATCACCTTCATTTTCCCAGTAACATAGTTGGCAAGGTCACCCACAGAAACTAAGATCTACACATAAAAATACCCAATCACTTACACATTTGCATAGATATTCTAGGACCTCCTATATATGTTACAGAAAATATGAACATCAAGGTTCAATGTCAGAAATACAACATAATGAAGTTAACTTCCCCAACAACCCAACCAGTGGAAAGGGCAGATGTTCTTAGAAATGTGCCCACAGTGACGAGTGTGACTGTCACTTGTGATTGCGATGGCACACACCCAGGCCTCCGCTGACAGTCCTGACGTGCTGAGT
>NW_005303340.1:0-729 GCF_000412655.1 Myotis brandtii
TTAGTACGGGAATGAGAAGGCAGCATGGGCGGGGATCCTCATATGGAATTGGCCAGGGGTCCATGGTTGAGCATCCAGGGATGTAGGATTGAAAACTGGCCTGCCCTGACTTGTGCAGTCTGGGACATATCACTTACCCTGAGCTCAGGTTCAACATCCCAACACTGAGGGTTTCACAAGAGAGCCGTGAAAAGTCATTCCTTCTACTTCAGTCTCTGCAGAACACCAAACTAGATTCAATTCCTTGGTCTCATTTTGGTGTAGAAAGCCCATGTAAATTTAAGAGATCTGAATAGATGACATATCCTAGTTGAAAAGTCAGACTGAAAAATGCTTACTGTATCACTTTCTGTGTTTTGGAGTTATACTGAATGTGTCAATGCATATACAAAGAAAATTTAGAACTACTTAAAATCAATAGGTGATTTATTTAAAAAGTACAGGTTTTGCTACTTAGCTGTTTCCTGATTTCTCTCCAATTCTTCCCAATATGGAGGCCACTTGAATAAAGTCAATGATATATTTGTTTCACTTTTATATTTTAACATACTGGGCTTGATTTTGCAGGATGGTCTGTAGCCCCCCCCTTAAGACCATCTCTGCCTCACTTACTTCCAATTGTCCCAGAGACCCACTTAATCTAAAATAAAGTGGGAGGAGCTTGTGAGTACTGATATTAATGGCTGGCTGTGCTAGGTGATCTTCAAATACTATATCAAGCTATGTTCA
>NW_005303341.1:0-729 GCF_000412655.1 Myotis brandtii
GCCGCGACCCACAGGTTGAGAACCGCTGCTTTAGAATGCCAAGATTGCAGGGGCTTCTGAGCCGTCGCAAGTTGGCCTGGGGTACGGACACCCTAGATTCCTGGCTAGTCTGCATAACTCTTATAAGCCGTACATTCCACACCCTCTAAACCTCCATCTCCTTCTCTATCGAGTGAGAACACCCCTGCCTGCCACACCTTTACTGGAGCTTTTAGGAAATAATGTTTTTTACAAGCACTCCACACCCTGCGTGATACGTAACAGGGGCTAAGGTTACCCGAACGCCCACTCTGACCCACTTGGGACTTCTGTTGATTTTGAAATAAACGTAACCCACTGGAAATCAGACTTAGAGGCCCCTTCCCTCTCTGAAAGCAAAGACCCTAACTTTTCCTTGTCAGTGGCTTCCAGTCACTGGGTTAGAACCTTGCTCTTCCCGGGTGGCGCCATTGAGGCCGGAAGGAATGAGGACTCAGGGAGGGGGTATGGGAATGTGAAGAGAGTGGACAGGTCAGTCTGAGGAGCCAGGGGAGTCCAGGGGCCACCCAGGAACCCGCTGGAGGTCAGGTGGGGGGCCTTGGCAGCAGCAGGAGCGGGGAGATGGCAGGCACAGATACCGAGGGACAGGGGCTGAGCCCAAGCGCAAACTGGGAAAAGGTTAGTAACAGGTTTGGGGAGGGTGGAGAGAAGGAGGAAGCCCGATGGGACAGAAAAGAACTGTCGGAGAAG
>NW_005303342.1:0-729 GCF_000412655.1 Myotis brandtii
TAGGTGGACACTCAACCACTGAGCCATGCTGGTTGGGCTAAAGAAAACCTTAGTTTTCTTTACTTTTGGCAGCCAGTACAGAACCTGTAGTGCTCCTGGTTGCTCTCTCATAGTATGGTGGTATCTTACTCTCAGAACAGGCAACCCCAGGTGACTGAGCATGGTTCCCTGACTCATGAGGCTCCCAAGTCAGCACCAGGTTTCCAAGGCAGTAACCTAAGAGGAATACCAGTATTTAAATTCCTCTCTAGAAGTGAAGTCTTCATAGAGGGAATTCAGGTGCATTTCCTTGGGTCTCTGACTTCACTGCAAACAAGATTGTGTGACATCTGCATGTACAGCTCATGGAGAAGGCTAGGGAAGCTTGATGGCTACAATGATGGATGGGTGGTCAGGCTTAGAGACATATTAAACAGAGTGAAAGAAGGTATTCTATATGACTATATAATTTACACTTAGTAGTCTCTTATATGTGGAACTATGCATATTGTAAACATGAAGGGCACTGCTGGGTTTAAGGGCAGTTGCTTAAGGGTCATAAAGATGAGAGTTTGATACTAGATTCTCCACTTGTTAGCCTGTTTCCATCACCAATTTACTTAAAGATCCTCTGTGAAATGGAGATAATACCTGCTACAGTAATGTTACAAGGTCAGAACCAAATGTGCAATAAACAACGTAAAGATAGCACAGTTTCTCTGATAATTTCACTAAATTTTTACTTAATAC
>NW_005303343.1:0-729 GCF_000412655.1 Myotis brandtii
TTTTTCCTTCTTTCTTGCTTTGTTTTATGTCTAATAACAACCAGGAGACATCCTTTGTGGTGTATGATGGAAAGACCATGGACATTACAGTGGGACCGAATGGGTACAAATCTCATCTCCCCACCCACCCAAGCTCTGAGGTCCAAGCAACACACTGCATCTCTCTGACCCATAGTTTTGGAAGTAACCCATTTCTTCTTGCTATAGTAAGTAGAGGTATATCAAGGATATTAGTCTTTTCAAAGGACTAAATTTGGGTTTTGTTGTATTTTCTTTTGTGGCTAATAAGAGAATACATTTCCTTCCCAAAGGCCTTCAAGTCAATTTCTGCATATATTTGTTATTCATTTACTTCTATTTTCTTTGCTCTTAATATGTTCCTTTTCTAACTTCTTGAGGAAGAAACTTGATTTGTTACTTTGTACTATCACAGTATAAAGATACTTTCTTCTTTACATAACGACACAAAAATATTGACATTTTTATTATTCAGTTCAAACATTTTTCTAACGTCCTCTGTGACTTCTTCTTTGACCCACAAGCTATTTTGAACTGTATTTATAAATTTCTAAACATGTAGAAGATGTATTATTAGGCCTTTGTTATTGATTTCAGGTTTAATTGCATTTTAGACAGAGGACATGCTCTGGATGATTTCAGTTCTTTGAAATGTGTTGAAACTTGTTTTATGACCCAGCATAAGGTCAATTAGAACAAATGTTCTAGTTT
>NW_005303344.1:0-729 GCF_000412655.1 Myotis brandtii
TCAATTAGCATATTCCTTCTTTATTAGATAGGATAACCAAATGAAGTTGAATGCAATGACATTATGCAAGTACCTGCTGTAAAAAGGTAATTCAGAGAGAGAATTATCCTTCTCCAAGTTTTCCCTCATGGTTACCTCTTACATAACCATAGTACTAAATCAAAATCAGGAATTTTGGTACAAAGTGTGTATACAGTTTTATGCCATGCTGAACCATGTGTAAGTTTGTGTAATTACCAATTCAGTCATGAAATAGAACTTTTTCATCACCACAAAGCTCTCCCTCATTCTTCCCTTTATAGGTACACCCATCACCCCAACACCATCTCCAACCCATGGCAATCACTAAATTGTTTTCCATGTCTATACTTTTGTCATTACAAAAATGTATGTAATCAGACAATATGCAATATTTTCTTTTATATTTTTACTTAGCATAATGCTCTGGAGACATATCCAAGCTGTTTTTATCAATAGTTCAATCCTTTTTATTACTGAGCAATATTTCATGACATGGAGGTACTATAGTTTGTTTAACCATTCACCTATGAAGGGATATTTTAGTTATTTACAGGTTTGGGTTATTTGCTTTAATGACTATTCATATACTGAGTTTTGTGTGGATAGAAGTTTTTATTTTTCTGGGATATTGTCCAGAGGTATTATTTCTGGGTCAAATAGTAAATATATACTTTTCTTTTTTAAAAATAATTCTTTATTGTTGAAAGT
>NW_005303345.1:0-729 GCF_000412655.1 Myotis brandtii
ACCAGATGACACACAACCAACTGAGCCACTCCAGCCAGGCACAACCACGCAGGCTATTAGAGCCACTGCCAACTGCTTACCTACCACATTACATCTTGAATTCCAGGTGAATTCACCCAGACTGACAAATTTGATCCAATCCAACTATATTTCATCCTCCTTGGACTAATACTCTTGGAATCTTCACATATAATGCTCCCAAGGTTCCTGGCAATGCAAATAGAAAGATACTGCAATTCCTTTGGAGTTTAGCTCTCGCTTCCTGGAGAAGATCTTCCAAATTTTTCTCTGTGCTCTCACGAGCTGTAACTCTCATGATGAGCCTGGAGGCAATGAGAGAAGGTGGGGCTAGGTCTTGAGGACAATAGATTTGCTAGGCAACTGCCCTATGTGAAGTCATAGGACAGTGTTTATGCAAGGGACCGCTTTCTCTAGCAAGGGAGATTCGAGGAGGACTAGGGGTTCATCTATCTCAGTTTAATTTGTGTCACCTCACATGTTCATATCCCAGTCTCAATGTCCAACTCCTTCTCTACCAGCGCCCTAACACTATTGTGGACTTGGTAAAGTTGTACATCAAACAGGCATTGCAAATCTTCAGCCCACACAGTTAGACTTGAGGCCTGACCCACAGTTCTGTCTTCTCTGGGGCTGCATGAAATAAGAATGCTTTTAAGGCCTCCATAGAAACTTCTGGTTCTATACTCATGTCTGGTTCTATACTCATGT
>NW_005303346.1:0-729 GCF_000412655.1 Myotis brandtii
TCTCTGTGAAAAATTAATAAAATATATTAAAAAATAATAATAAATTCTGGTAAGATCAAAGAAGACAGTTGGAGTGAATAGGACTGAATTCTGAAGAATAACCACAGTATGTTAATAAATGTATCAAAAATATTCAAGTTCAAGGCCTGTACTGATGTGCTAAGCCCAGATAAAGTCATGAGCAAGTCAGCCTCACTGAAATGACTGGTACTGTCTGGAATTTCTAATGCTCCAGGTGATGGGAAAATCCCAGGACGCCTGAGCGAAGCCCTGGCCTTGCCATGTAATCACTAGCTGTCTGATCTCTCAACCTCTCAGAGGGTCAGAGATTTTAAGTCTCTCTATGGGGACAGAGTAACCACCTCTCAGGGATTTTGAAGGATTACAGATCATCCAATGGTCTATTGTTACCAAGTTAATACAGTTACACTTCCTCCAGGGAACACAGCTAAATTCTATTCTAGCCTCCCCTACAGTTCAGTGGGGCCACAGAATTAAGTTCTGGGAGGTGGGATGTTGCTGCAAATGTGCTAAAATGTCCCCACAGCCCTCCAAGCTCTGCCTCCCACGTTCAGGCTAGATGCCCTCAGGACTTTGAAGTAGTTATTCATCATCAAGCTTAGCTGCTAAATTGCTGTCCTCCTAGAAGACCCTCATTAGAGGATGAAGTGCACAGGAAGTGAAGAAGTCAGCTGACACTGTCAAATACTACAGAAATGCTGTTGTGTG
>NW_005303347.1:0-729 GCF_000412655.1 Myotis brandtii
GTTTTTGTTTTTGTTTTTGACATTCTGTTTTACCAAGTTGTAAATTTGGTAACGAGGCTTTGGTATTCTGTATTTGGGGATTAGTTGGAGTTAGTGGGATTAAAAAAATTGTTAACTGGGATTCTTAAGGAATAATAAGAAATCATCTGGCTCTTGTCAGCACACCAGACCCCTCCCCAGGAAGCTTGCTGTGCTGAGGGGTGTGTCCTGGCTCTGGGACCCTCCTCACAGGGGAGGACCTGCCTCACCCATTTATCTCATGTCTGCTCTCTTTGCACGACGGATTGAGATTGGTATGACATGTTTTTGAAAAATATTCCACAACATGACAAGCAGAATTCTTGTACTTTTGCAGCTGTAGGAGAAAAACCCCTCAGCACAGTTTTGTTGTGCTTGAAATGACCTAAGGAAAACGAATGCTCCCAGAATCTCTGCCTGCAGTCCATTCTTCCCATCCCCTTCCCAGCCTCTCCGTAAAGATGGAAGGAAGGAATCGGGTGCCATTTCTTCACTGACACACTATACACCACCATTTGTTTCTTTCCAACATTTTATTATGAAAACTCTCAAACATGTAGAAAAGTTGAAATCATTTTTCATTGAACACCATAAACCCACCATCTAGATTCTATAAATAGCATTTATTATACCTGCTTTATCACATATTCACCCATCAGTCCATCTTATTATTATTTTTTTCACATGCATGGTTAGTGTTTTATTCTTTGA
>NW_005303348.1:0-729 GCF_000412655.1 Myotis brandtii
GGGGTGGGAATGCTGGGGCTGGGGGTCACACAGAGGTGAAGGGGCCCAGGTATTACTATGACAACCTCTGAGAATAAGGACTAGCAGGCAAAAGTAGGTTTGAGTCCAAAAGCCAAAACAATGTTGAAGTTGGGTGGCAATTCAATGAACAGGATAGAACACAAGTAGAGAGAAATGACAAGAAAATGAATAATCAGTAAGGACATGGCCAGAAAATTAAAACTGAATTCATATTGACTTAAATGGGCATTACTCCACCATCCTGTTAATTAAGGGAACTTGACTACCAGCCTATGTGCATGTGAGTATATGCCTGAGAGATTCATGTGTTTAATGGGGTGCCGGGGGTGCCAGCTTCTGTCCTTAAGGAGCTGAAAAAACAGGATCAATGAAGAAGGAGAAAGCAAACATCTGCTGAGCACCAGGCATACCAGGCACCACAGGGCTCTGGCTCAGCTGCCAAAGGGCCTAGATTGGAAACCCAGCTCTCCCGCTTGCCAGCTAGCTAACCTTAGCCCTGGTAGTAACACCTCTGCTCTGTTTCCTACTTTCAAATGTGGATACTAGCGCCTGCCTCGGAGGCTGTGGTGACAGCTGAACGGGTTAATGCATGTTGTGATGGATTACAGAAGCTACCAGTGGTTTACTACTCCTCCCATTAAATAGTGGGGTCTACTTACTCTCCCCGTGAGCCTGGCTGTTCCTGTCACTGGTTTTGATCATGTGATT
>NW_005303349.1:0-729 GCF_000412655.1 Myotis brandtii
AGAGAGGGAGGAATTACATGGTGGCCACAGAACAATTTGAAATTGAGCATTAGTCATCCCTGTTCTTAAAAGTCCACCAGGTGCCAGATGGGGTGTCCCTCTCACGGCGGCGGGCTCTGCTTCTCTCTCTCCTCTCCCATGCCCTCATTTCCTTCCCCACAGATTGCCCTTAAAGTCAGAACTGTTTTTACTCTACAAGGTGAGGCAGTATGCCCAACACACTGCTAAATCTTTGTAACCCCAGACAAATCAACGTGCTGGGCTAATGCGCAGGGCCATCTACTCCCCTAGAGACAAGCCACTCAGCAGGCCTGAGACCTCCGCTAACATACCCCACCTTCCTTAAAAGGCACTTTGGTATGACATCACAATTGTGGTTCCTCTTTTAAGTATCTTCCAAGGTTGTGTGGTGAGGGCCACAAGAGAAGCAAGCCCCTTTGTAAGTGAGTTTAGAGAAAGGTAGTCTCTTTCTCTGAGATTGTCAGAGAAGAATGCAAATGAGTTTGCACTGACCAGCTAGGAGTGGAGGGTTTTCTGCTCAGAGACAGAACGTCAGCTGTGCGTTTTCTGTGGATAACGGAGGATGGGGTGGGTGCCGGGCTGTGGTGAGGAGCAATCCTTTCATGGGCCTGTTTTCTCCTCTCCTTCTGCTCTATGACTGTGGGAGGAGAACAGAAATAGAAAACACCAAAGAAGAATTAACAAAGGACAAGCAATCCTTTATACCCA
>NW_005303350.1:0-729 GCF_000412655.1 Myotis brandtii
CATACTTTCATTCTCTTTTAGGTGAGCAGAAGGCCTTTTCTCCCGTACAGCCCTGGAGGAATGAGAGCGTGCGCACTGAGTCTTGCCAGGGTTTGAGGAAAGACCAGCACAGCCCCTCCTACCAGCAAATCAACTGCATCGACGGTGTCATCAGGTAGGAAGCCCGCGTTTTGAGAACATGTTTTTCCAAAGGCACACGTGGCCCCTGTGGAGCCCTTGTGTCATTTTTGATAGCTGTGGCTTGATTTTTCACTGTAAATCAATAGATACCATGGACTGCCCCTCACATACCGTCCATGCTATGCTCAGCATTCCGGGGTGCAGACAGTTAGAAGATGCATTCCTGGTTTGGAAGGAATGGTGGAGAAGACAAGGCCTCTGCTTGTCGAATGGAGAGGATGTAAGATGTGAAGATCAATTCCGGACCGTGGGAAAAGAGAGGGAACACCATGACTCCGGCCGGTGGCCAGGGAGGGCCCATCAAAAGAAAGTGCAAGTCAGCAGCTTGGGAGCGGGAGTTGCTTTTTCTCTCTCCTTCAATTTCCAACGAACTGGACATCCATCACCGTAAAAAGTGCCGCGCACGGCAGGCCGGACACCGAGAGATCCACCCACCTGTGCACCTGAGAGTGGGTGGCGTGGACCACGGGAGTGGCAGCGAGAGGGCAGCGCCATGGGCAGGCAGGACCTTTGTGGCAGAGGATGTGGAGGGTGAAGGTGGGGAGGGGG
>NW_005303351.1:0-729 GCF_000412655.1 Myotis brandtii
GAGGCTCTAGCCACTGAGCCAAACCGGCCAGGGCTGATGACTTTTAGCTGAAAGTAAATGCCAGGCCAAATGTGGGTCTGTGTTCCCCTCCCCTTCCCTCCCCGCTGATGCCAGTTCACTGAGGCTGATCTTTATGCAGGAGCAGCTGATCACTATTCCCTGGATGTCCATGGAGAGACACGGGTTGCAGGGTCAAGAGCAGCCGCCTCCTCCCAGCTCCTCATCCCAGCAGCCAGGGACACAGAGCTGGATCAGGCCGAGCCGGCCACCTATTCACTTGCTCTTTCCAGAGAGGATTACAAAACATTGTTGTCACCCCAGTTAGAAGGTTGCTGCTAAGTTTCGATGCGTCAGAGGCTTTTCGTTTTCCTGGAGCCAGTGCAAGGCAGGAGGGGCAGGGACAAGGCAAGATTTGCATTATCTTCCTTCGCTGGCACATTCATCAGCCATGTCAGGGAGGAAGAGGTGATTTGAAGGAAAACTTGCAGAAGGGCTCTTGGCCCAAGCTCTGGAGGATTAAGAATGAGCTGAAAACTCCCAAAGGCGTGAGGAAAGCCTATGCCATACCTGTACCGCCCCTCAGTTTGTGATTGTTGTATACCACTGGGGATGCCACCACTCTGCCTTGAAATTGCAGGCCTCCGTTAGGAATTTTGTAATAGTGTCCACAAAGGGGGCTTCGTTTAGCGGTCAGAAGATACCTAATTTAAAGAGGACTTAATGCTGCCC
>NW_005303352.1:0-729 GCF_000412655.1 Myotis brandtii
CGACCCACAGGTTGAGAACCGCTGTCCTAGAGGGTCATATAAAAAAAGCAGAGAGGAGAACAGACATGTCACCCTGGGAACATCAAATTGAAAAACCAGGAAGAAGACCAAAGGCATTGGAAGAGAGCTCATCATCATGGCCTCATCATTATCCAGCATGATACTGCATATTCATTTCTACCTTTATTTGTTGCCTGCCTCCACCCCTAGAATATGATGCACTTCTGTACCTCCAGAACCTAGAATAGTGTCCCTAGCACATAGTAGGACTCAATAAATATTTGTTGAGTGAGTGAACGAATACAGAAAAGAATGTGAGTCACGGAAGGAGAGTATTTCACATTATGGGAGTTGTCAACACAGGCAATTGCTTAAAAGAATCAAGAAGGAAGAAGACTGAAATAGGTCATTAGTTTTGAAAATTAGGTCGTTGGTAACATTAGCAAGAGTCATTTCAATAAGTGTTCAGATAAAAGCTAAATTGTTATGGTTTCTAAGAAAATGGGGTGAGGGCCCCAGTTGCAAGGGAATAGAAGGAAATGTCAGGAGAAGGTTAATTTGCAAGAGAAGAGATGGAAGCAATCTCAGATCATGTATACATTTCCATGACTAAGAAATTGAAGGTAAAAAAGGGGGGAAGCAATGGAATAAGGCAGTGAAAAGGGTGGAAAGAGCTAGGAAGTCTATAAGAGAAAATGAGTATACAGTGAAAAGGTTGTCTTTGTCTTG
>NW_005303353.1:0-729 GCF_000412655.1 Myotis brandtii
AAAGAAAACCGTGGCGAGAATCAGGAGGTGCGTTTAAAGCAGAAATGTTTGTGAAGTTTTGTAGCATTGTGTTGAGGTTCACTGGTCATTTAGTCCACACTTCCATAGATGTGCCAGGCTACTTGAATTGCTATACTCGGCCTACTGTATAGGCCCCATTGCATTGAATCATTCATTCATCGTCATTGAACAAACTATAAATATTTTCTGGACATTCAGTTTAGTCTAAAGATGCGTCTTTGCCTTTAGTCTCGGAAGTGCTGTGTGTTTGAACCAGAGCTTGAACAAGCACGTAATACTTCAGCCTTCGGAAGTACATATGCTGGCTGCCCTGCCTTACCCCCTCCTGCTTCCTCCCTCCCTCCATCTCTCTCTTCCTTCCTTCTTTCTTCTTTGCTTCCTCCAGCTAAGGCTTTTGGGTACCCCTGTATCACTGCTCTAAGAGAAATTGGGGGGATTAAAAGCTCATTACTTGTCCTCAGGAAGGTCTGATGTGCAGTTGAAGACACACACATGTGTTTGGAGCACCCCTGAATAATTAGGGGACAGCATATAAAATAGGTGACCACGCTGTGCTGCAGAGACTAAAGTGAATGCAGAATAACAGGAGGGTTATTATGAAAGAGTCTTAGAGAAGAATTTGGGGAGGATATGGATCTTGGACGCAACCCTTTAAGAACATGAGGTTGCTAACATTGCTTTCTTCGTAGCATCCAGTTTGTTTTGATA
>NW_005303354.1:0-729 GCF_000412655.1 Myotis brandtii
ACACACACACACTAGAGGCCCAGTGTACAAAGTCCATGCACTGGTAGGGTCCCTAGCGGCTGCAGGCTGTTGGCTGGGTACTCCCTCCGTTCTCCCGGCCCACCCCTCCCCCTGATCGAACTCCTGGACGACCTCCCTGGTTGAGGGAACAATTTGCGTACTACGCTTTTACTATATAGGATATATATGTGTGTATATATATATATATATATTAACAAGCATTATATCTATAATTTCTATTGTATGGATTTTCCCAAGCCCTTAATAATTCTTACCAAGCAGGATATTTCTCATAGCTGCATAATTTTTCATAATAGGGAACTATCACACCTTAACCAATCTACCAATCGTCGGGCACTTAAGACTTTTCCCTTGTTTCCTGTTCTGGATAACACCATGAAGAGTATCTTCATATACAAGTCACTGTCCACATATGCAGCACCCACAGGATTTCCTCCCAGAGGGTCTGAGAGGTACGATGGGTTGTCAGCCTTCTGATCACACTGCCAGGTTGCTCTCCAGCCAGTTGGCTGCTCCCTTCTTCTGGGCTCACCCCCACCAAGGAGACAAGGCACCATCGGGTCCGCTTCTGGGTGGTGGATATCAGGGGCACCCCCTGAGCCTGATGCTTGAGGTCCGTCCTGCCTGACCATGTCCCGGTGCCACCTCCTTCCTCTCACTCAGGTCCCTCCCACGGTAGCTGAACTTGTCACCTCCTTCCTCCCCAAT
>NW_005303355.1:0-729 GCF_000412655.1 Myotis brandtii
CCCGAATATTCTTATATTAATCTTGACGGTTATCATGGGAATGAAAATACAAAATTAAAAGGAAATTCTGATGATGTCTCAAATGCAGGGGGAGATACCTGCCAAGCCCTAGGTTTCGTGGATCTCAGTTTGAGAAACATGAGTGTTCCCTGAGGAAACTCCTGATAGTGACTCTCCTGGATCCAGGAACAGGGTCTCTGATTGCAAGCGACAAGCGTTATTTTTGCCAATGGCTTCAGAGTCTTACCAGGTCTTCCTAATGGAAATGACCGGAAGCAGGTGCACTGGTTTGACTCTTTTACTCCCTTCCCCAGGTCAGTCTGTGAATATACCAATGGCCAGTGCTCTGAGTGGGAAGAGCAAACGGCTTAGCTGGGCTGCACACCGGAGAAGGGCCCTGGTGTCACAGCCCATTGCTGGGGGAGCTCTCCTCCCCTGCGTGGTCGTACTGTGTCATTGTGAGCTCTGGGGCAAGGGTATGTGGCAATGTCTTCACCACCCACCACCCTGCAGGGGGTGCTCCATAGCCTTGTACACCCACCCGCAGGCATGCTCCCTCTGCCCCTCCCTCACTGAGGGTTTCCGGGAGCCCCATGGAAAGAGAAGGACCTATCAGTGAAGGCGCTCACCACAGACTCTCCCAGCTGCTAACAACAGGGCCCTGAGCCATGCCGTGCAGCCCTGCGGAGCAGGAGCCCTGGGGAGCTGTCTGCACCAATGGTGGGAGCT
>NW_005303356.1:0-729 GCF_000412655.1 Myotis brandtii
TCCCTTCTAGCACTGGCCTTCTATGAAATTATGTTATAATGGCCTTAATTGTGGCTTCTTTCTGCAGTTAACAGTACACCCTGCCACCAAAGGTCTGGAAGAAGATGATACAGTTCACTTAGTCTTTTATTTTTAATCTCAGGAATAAATCAATATTAAATGCTGGGGCAGCAAGCTAAGGAGACTTCTTCCATTTTATTATACCTGAAAATGACATTACTATGCCAGTGGTCTAGAAATCTTACTGCTAATCATTTCTTTTATGTAAAGATATCCAATATTCCTATTACTTATGCAAATGCTTGACCTGAGGGATAACACAATATCCTATCAGCTGGATATTTCAAACTGACCCCAGCATGGGGAAAGATCCTGAGGGACTAAGCAAAGGATGTAGCATGAAACAATGGAAATATCAATGAATTTATAAGTTATACAGCTGTGTAACATTTACAATTAGCTTCTTTATCTGTAAGATTAAATAATAAAATCCTCTCTACCTACCCAATGGATAAAGAATCAATGATATGTTCAGGAAATCATTTATATATGAACATAAGAGGACATTCATGAGATTCTGTGGACATGAGTACTGAAACTCTGCCTCATGGGAGAAGGGTTAATGTGTAGAGGAGAATGCCAAAGGAAAGGAACATAAGCAGGGACGTGCTTTACCTAAGAACAGGCAGCTCAGAGCACTCTTGAGAACTCAGCTATAGGTGACCTGCC
>NW_005303357.1:0-729 GCF_000412655.1 Myotis brandtii
TATTAACTTGCATGAATTCAGTATATATTCTGGATATAAACCCCTTATTGGACATATGGTTTGCAAACTCTCTCCCACCCCACAAGTTACCTTTTCATTTTGTTAATGGTTTCCTTTGCTGTCCAGAAGCTTATTAGTTTGCTGTAGAGCCATTTGTTTATTTTTGCTTTCATCATCTTTTCTTTTAGTGTCATGTAATCATTTTTTTTTTAAAGAAGATCCACCAAAGTGAAAAAAGACCTCAGGTCTTCCAAAACCAGAATCTTCATCTGAAATGAATACATTCACTCTATCGGGTACTTGAGATCCACATGTGGTTTATTAGTATCCTTAGCATTTATTTCTGGCCGTCTCTGTACTATTTCACCAGACTAGGTTTGGCTTATTGATAGAGAACATCCAGTTTCTCAGGCAACCAATTTATGATGGCAACTCTTCTATGCCCAGTAGCCATCACATTTCATGGTGTCTACATTATGGAATTTCTAACCTCTTATACTTCTCAGAGGCATTTCCTCTGCTTTACCAACACTTCGGTGGTCCCATTCAAAAAGTCAACAACTCTGCCCTGCATGAATGCAATAGGTTATTTATGAACTGATGTCAGAGCGTCCTCCCTCCATCTTTCTTGTCTATCTTTCATATTACCACTAGCATTATTTTTATGAAACTCAAATATAAAATATGGCCATCATAATCTATCTATATAAAAGCCTAAGTGACCATCGC
>NW_005303358.1:0-729 GCF_000412655.1 Myotis brandtii
CTCTCTCTCTCTCTCTCTCTCTCTCTCTTCTCCTCTCAAATCAATCAATAAAAAAAAAAATTTATTGAAGATAAAAAAATCTCCTGACCCAACAGGATCTTGACCAGTCAAACAACACGTCAAACTCATATCAGGGAAACAGAAGGCCAGATTCATAGGTCTTGGTCCTTCTAGAAATTTCCCCATCTTTCCTGGGTGGCCTGAATTTTACTAATTAGCATGAAACTTTGTAGTAATTACCGAACTGCTGCAGATGCCTGGCTCTGTTAAATACTCTTCACTTACGTCAAATAAACCTCAATGTCCTTAAAAAAAAGATCTGGTGTGACCGGATGTTCCCCACGTCCACAAAAGATCTCCAATGAAGATCTTTTCTTCATTCCCGGGAACTGCCTCACGGCCTTTGGCCACAGCTCTTGCGGGTGAAGGCAACGTCTCCAGAATGTTCCGGCCAACATGACGTCGCTGGGACACTGGAGGCTACGCACAGGTCAGCACCCAGGATGAGTGTGACAAATGAGCTAGTTTCAGAATAAGGTTATTAGGGAATGGGACAGGCACGAGTCACCGTTTGACAGGGGACAAGAATGCTCGTTACGGAATGGCTCAGAGAATGTGTATCGGGGAGGCGGTGGCTTGTAAAGGCCTTCACCTTTGACATGTTGAGGACAGGACTGTTCTAGACAGAGAGATGGAAACATTGGTGAGAAAGAAACATCAATCGGCTGC
>NW_005303359.1:0-729 GCF_000412655.1 Myotis brandtii
TGGGCCTGGAGACCTGCCTTCTTACTTGTTACTCTGACTGAAGGAGTCGCTTCAACTTGTTGGTTTGGGGAAGTCAGAATTGAAATGCAGGCTGCTGTGCCACCCTCCTCTGCCCATAAGCGGCTCAGTTCTCTCTTCGTGCACAGGGGGGCGCTAGCAATACGCAGCGACAGCCCCAGCCACATTGTGCTCTGAGCCCTGGGGAAGGGCTTCATCACAGCCTTCCAGTGAGCACCGCAGCTCTTCCCCAGCTGGTTCTGCACTGCAGACCGGGTGCTGGCTGGCTAGGGTCCCTCCTTTAGGAAGCCTGGCCTTCTCTGATGAACCCCACTGATGGCCCTGTCTCCCCAGCGCGTGGGTCACTTGGCACTTGACCTTTACAGGGAAGCGGCAGCTTTGTAAAGTCTCCCTAGGCATTTCTGTCTGCTTTGCACACAGGCCCTGCTTTCTGGGGTGCTCCCCAGAGAGCTGTGTCCTCGGAGGGCACTGAGTGAGGCGCAGTGAACCTGGAGCCACCAGACCTGTGCTCACTAACTTTAGGCGGCGCCTTTTACCTCTCTGAGCCTGTTTCTTTGTGGAATTAAGAATCATAGCTATGCCACAAGGTCCTCTGAGAATGAATGAATGAAAACCACTGTGCTGGCCGCTCCCCAGGTCCACGTGCTGTGGGAACTACTCCCTTACTCTGCACAAGGGAGCTAGCACGTGCTGTCTGCGCCATTCATTCCT
>NW_005303360.1:0-729 GCF_000412655.1 Myotis brandtii
CGGTGAGGCGAGGGCTGGCCAGGCAGCCCCACAGGCGCGTGGTCCCCACAGTCGCAGACCTGCTGTTACCACTGTTACTAACATTGCTTTGTATTTAGGATCCCAGGGCTCTACCCTGGGGACTTCTAACTCTAGAGGGCGTCCCCTCACACCCCTCTAGTCCTTGTGATTTACTGTCCTTTGTTGCACGAATGAAACAAAGAGGTTCATAGCTCTGGGCATTCACTCAGTGGCTGTGCTGCAGACCCCTTCGGTTTGGGGCACGAGTGGTGACCTCGGGAACGTCTCCCCAGGCCGAATCCCAGACCTTGTGTGCTTCCTTCGTGAGGCTTCAGGTGGCAGAGGGCACCGGCGTCAGCAGGCGGGATGGGAGTGGCGGGATGCTGGGCTGGGGCTGAGGTGCTAAGGCAGCGCCAAGCTTGCACCTTTACTTCTGTGGGGAAGACGCGAGGCTGTGTTTGCTCTGGGGTCTTGTGCGAACGTGGCATCGTTAGGCGAGCAGAGGATCTGCAGTGGAGGGCAGTTACGTTTCTTGCCCAGAGCAGGCATACGGACTTGGCCTGTATGCTAGGGCGGGGCAAAAGTAGGTTTACAGTTGTTCCTGTGGACAATAGAACGATAATTAATAAATAGTAATACGAGGACAAATCCTGGGTTTTGGGTACTCACTACTGTAAGCCTCCTTCGGCCCCACCCTGTATTTTGTTCAGTTGCCATAAGTCAGGCAGC
>NW_005303361.1:0-729 GCF_000412655.1 Myotis brandtii
ACACTCAGGAGTAGCGGGACAGTTTATTTTTGGAGAATGGGGGAATGTTAGTGTTTTCTGTCTGGGGCAAAGTGGTAGGCTGCTGGTGAAAATGAAAAGGTTGAGAGTTGCAGAGGAGGCCCTATAAGATTGATCCTCAGAAACCACGGGAAATGGGACATTTGAGCAAGGGAAGCCTAGAGGAACCCAAATCTACTTTGAATCTTGGACAGACTGGTCCAGGTGTAGGAAGAAGATTCTGCGTTTTCCCCATCACAAAGCCCGACCCACCTCTGCATTTTGTGTCCTTGGAGTACTTATAGCCATCCCTTCCCAGGGAGATCTAATGAAAAGTCCTCGATCAATACAGTTAATCACTGCCAAGGATCCAGCCTCTGGCAGCAAAGTATATTTTCATTTGATTTCCATTTAATTAACTAGTAGCTGATGAATATATTTTGTTATAGTTGCCTGGAAGCAGGGGTTCTAAATGTCCTGATGCTCTGATTAATTTTGGCTAAAGCACACCTTCGATTTTATTTGGATAGACGATTATTGAGTAACTCCTAAATCGTAACTCCGAGCGTGTATCGTCCTATGGTCGATTTAAACTAGTCCTCAGTTTCTTTTGGTCCCTGTTTCATGCAGAAAGCTGTCAAGTGTTAAAATCTGTACTTTAGGCCTGTGTCTAGTTTCTAGAAAGAAGCTGTCGAAGAGAATTTCATATGGACTACTTGTTCCTGAAGTTAC
>NW_005303362.1:0-729 GCF_000412655.1 Myotis brandtii
GGGCTGAGAGACCCCCCTGAGTGCACGGATTTTGTGCACCGGGCCTCGAGTATATATATCTAGGATAGTGCTGGGCACACAAAGGACATCAAATATTGTGGGTTGAATGAATTTGTAAGGTGGAACTGCCCTTGTACCTTGCTCTGATATGTTTAATGTATGTCAAGGCCAGATGATGTGCAACCGGAAGGTAAACCTCTTTGAGGAGGGCAGCATAATGCACTGGGTGTGTTCAGTGCCTAAATCTTTGTGAATGCTCAATAAATATTGACAACAGCAGGTTGCAGCCTCAAGGGAATAGTGAACAGCTGTCAGTAAAATGGATAATGGTCATATATTTAATCAATTTGCATCACAAGTGCTTTAACTGAATTTTCATTCATTCATTGAGCAAACATGTCTCTGAATTTGCTGAATGGATGGTGTCATGCTCAGCATTATTAGTTTAAAGCTTTATTAATTAAGTTTTTGGCATTCTATTTAGTAGTAAAGCAGCCAAACATGTTGTTCTCACATATTAAGTTAAAAAGATTTTATAGCTGTTTATAATTTCTATTTTATAACTCTATTTTATGTCATTTGCATTCACATGCTTGTTCATATATAAAAAGAGAATTGTTACTCAGATTTTAATCTCAATTTACTGCAAAATTGCATGTCATAAGCACTGATATCATGTTAATTACATTTACTAAGTCAGGGAAATGTATTGAAATGATTTAGAAATAT
>NW_005303363.1:0-729 GCF_000412655.1 Myotis brandtii
TTAGGAGCATGATTGCTATTCTTGGAAGGAAGGAAGCGCTATAGCATCAGAGGAGTACAGAGGTAAGGCCGATCCTTAGCAGCAATTTCTGGCCCCTTAGCACCGAAATAGGCAGTTTCTCCATTTCAGGATGAGCCCCCTCTGATATTTCCTATTCATTCTCTACCTTCAGACTCAGCCTGATACAAAGAGCCCACAAAATAAAACATTTTAAAGCCCTCAAGGAGATTTGTACCATGAATTTTATTAGATTGAAGGCAAAACAAGCTGATACCAGCAGAAAAACAAAATGGCCGCTGCAGACCCCAGCTGACCTCTTTTGCGTGGAAAATTCTCCATATGATTACAGAGCTAATGAGTAATATTTAATGAAAACATTATGCCTTTGCATATATTTGTAAGCAGCACTTCTTCCATTTAAATTTACATAGAAATAAGCTGGTATGTAAAAATACGCATCTTGGGAATCTGTGTGCTTTAAGGAAAACACTCATCTGCTGTCTCTGGCTATTTCTATACAAAGCTCCAACTTCTCAATAGAAAACTGGAGAATTCAGTCAGTCATCCGGCTGACACCCAACATGCGAGCATTTGATGATGCGTGGATAAAACAGCTGAACTCAAGGCAGACTCACCCACATTTCACAGGATGTTTGGGCTTTATGCAAACAACAGTGTTTGAGAAAAAACTGTCCTAAACAATTGCTAAATAAATACATGTGAAAAAAA
>NW_005303364.1:0-729 GCF_000412655.1 Myotis brandtii
GCAAGGAGCCCGCGGCCAGGACCACGGCTAAGGGGCCAGAAACGTTACCTCTGACCGTGTTGCTATTGCTTCCTTTGCAAATAACTCTGTGGTTCAGAAGGACGTTTCCTTGTCTGCATCGTGTCTTAGTCCATCCGGCTGCTGTCCCCGTACACCACAGGCTGGTGGCCTGAACCCTCAGGCCTGCCGATCACAGCTCTGGAAGCTGAGGGCCCGGGACCCAGGGGTGCTGGTGAGCATGGCTGCCCGGCTTGTCCACGTCCACGTTTCTCATTTCCTCACGTCATTTTACGCATCTCCAGGCGGTTTCAGTCGCCTCCAGCCCGGGTTTCCTATTTGTTTGCTTTTGTTCTCTCTCCTGGTCTCGGTCCTTCCTGCTTTCACTGCCGTCGTACGGGCAGGTCGTCAGATACCCACCCTCCCAATACGGCGCCGTTCTCGGATTCTGAGTTAATAAACCTGAATATTAATGCCCAGCAGTTAGAGGCGGTTCTGCACAACCTTGTGGAGTCCGGCCAAATGCTTAAATCTGCCCGAGAGCTCTGGGCTGCATTTCAAGCCCAGCGCACAGCGAAGCCGGACTGTCTCACGGACTGAAATGTGACCAGCCCAGAGGAGCTCCCACCCTCCACCGAGGCCTCCTTCCTGCAGGTTCTGCGTTTTATCCTGTCGCGAGGGCTTTTCCTTGACTTGCTCGGCTCCTGGCACCCAGGCGCTGGCTTCTTTGGG
>NW_005303365.1:0-729 GCF_000412655.1 Myotis brandtii
GGGGGGGGGTTGGGTGGGGAGGAAAACAACAAACAAAACAAGAAGAATAAAGTCAGGCGGTGGTACGTGATATAAAGAAACACAAAGCAAGGTATGAGCACTGTGAACTTGTACATGTGAATCAATTACAAGGCAAGTGCTTAGGTTCAGTATAGATCCCTAATTACAGATGCCTACACAGACATGCACCTTGATATCTCTGTGGGAATTGTGGAGGCTAGGAGCTCATGGCAGCTCTACTAGACAGGTATTATTACCTCTACTCTAGAGAAGAGGACACTTGAGCTTCAGCAAGTTTATAATGATGCCCTGAGGTTAGAGAGCTGATAAGTGGCAGAGTCCATTTCAAACCCAGGCATCTCGGGTCACTCTGCTTTATCCTGGTCCCCTTTGCCCGTCTGATGTTAATGTGGGGATTCTCTATCCTCCTCCAGGCACTAATGCCCAAAGGTATGTGGCAGACAGTATCTTCCATTAGTTGCATGAAATCTTCAGCAATTGTGTTTTAATCCCAGGAAAACACTAATTTCATATTCCACTGGAACTCTGGAGTAATCTAAGCCCCTGACATCCAACTGGCTTTAGGAGGGGAGCTGCAAGTATATGGTAGGTGCGGCAGGGGAATAACTAGAGAAGAGCCAACACAGTGTCTGCCGCGTGATAAGTATCTGATACACATTTGCCAAAGGGAGAGAGGAAGAGGGATGGAATGGAGGTTAATACCCAGCA
>NW_005303366.1:0-729 GCF_000412655.1 Myotis brandtii
CAGTTGCTGAACCTGAGATGGTAGGGGGCTGTGAGCAAGGAACTAAATTCTGCCAGTAACCTGAATGAGTGAGGAAATGGATCCTCCACTTGAGTCTTCAGAGAAGGATATAGTAGTGCCAATATCTTAACTTAGTCTGTGTTGGAATTTTCACTTAAGAAGAAGATAATAACTTTAAGTTGTTGTGACTAATTCTGTGGTAATTTATTATTGGCAGCAAATGAAATAGAATGCAATCCAAAATTTTGTGCCTCATTTAATTGCCGTATCTCTTAAGTCAACTTCATTTTGCAATTTGCTCAGTCTTCTAGCACTTTCATGACTCTAAAATGTCCTTCTATATGGGTTTGTCTTAAGTGTTCACATAATTAGATTTAGTTATGTGCATTTGGCAGAATACTACAGAAGTGTTACAGTGGTTCTTCTTAATACATTTTATCAGATAGAGAATGATTTTTATTTTTCCCATCATTATGATATTCACTTTGACCACTTGCATATTTTTCTGTCTCCTAGACTTCTTAAAATGTGAAGTTTTTTGAACTTCATAACAGTTTTTTAGAGAGTACTTTGAACTCTGTAATCATCACATTTGTAAGCAAAATTTTAATCTGTTTATTTTTTTATTGTGAGTGTGCACTCTTGATTTTTTAAATTCAAAGGTTGTAATCATTATTATTATTTCTGACCAGGCTGACCCTTTACATGGACACTCACCTCACTCTACTA
>NW_005303367.1:0-729 GCF_000412655.1 Myotis brandtii
ATAGGGGGGTAAATGGTGATAGAAAAAAATAAAATTAATTAAACTTTTCAAGAAAGAAAACAAAACAAATCTACCTCTGCCTTCTGCGCTTGTTTTGGTCCCGAGAGTCATTTCCTGCCAGCTCCTGCTCAGATACACATGATCTCTGCTTGTATCTGCATGAGCCCCTGCATCACCTGTTCTGTCCCCACGAGTGGCCTGAAAACCACCACAATTGGGAAAACCGCCTGGTCTTCTCATGCAGCCCCAACCAGAAATTGCTCCAGGTAGCCAAACCTGAACGGAACCTTAGGCTGCCTCCCAAGCTCGCCCTCTGCTGGTGGACAAGGGTCATTTTCTCCGAAACCTTCACCCAGTTTTTCTTGCTGCTCAAATACTCATTTTCATTTCCCAGTTAACACAGCAGAAAAGTTGAATGACATATTCCAGAGGTTTGTTTCACTCTTCTAGACTTGGGAGAAATTTTCCACTTTGTTCCTTAGAGTGGATCCCTCAGATGGGGGAGATAAATGTCTGATCAGCACTTACTAGCAACTTACCATTCTGTGTGTTATCTCGAAGTTCTCCCCAGCCTGACTTTGTTACCATCCCTCCCAGGCACTTTCTACAGCGGGGTGGCAAGCCTTTGTGTATTCTTGCAGCCTGATCACTGCAAGATCAGGAGGGAGCAACAGTGTCTTTTGATGCAGGATTGGGGTTGGTAGTAGAGGCAACACAAACACAGAGATG
>NW_005303368.1:0-729 GCF_000412655.1 Myotis brandtii
GAGTGACACAGGTCATGTTCACACATCCTTTCTCTCTGGCCCCTTCTCCACCTACAGCAGCGCATGTAGGGCAGGGGATGCGTGCTTTCTGATTTTAAGACCGCAAAGGCACCACTGTAAATTATGGGCTTGCAGAGGTCCCAAGGCGAGGCGGCTTCCTGCAAGGACAGTCCCTGCAGCCTGTTTTTGTGGGGATGAGATCACAGAGCTTACATTCTGTGTTTGGTCCTACATGGGTTTGAAGGGCTGTATTCGGTAATTACAGAAAGGAGAAAGGGAGGTCAACAGGACCGGAGGAACTCTGGGTGGTGTTTGAGAAGTTACTTATAACTACGGTTACATCACTCACTGACCGGACGAGGGGAGAAACTGTAACTTGCATTTTCCTTTTTTTGTCCTTCAGAATCTATTTTAAATTAGCAAAAAGATGGAACTTTTTACTCGTTTGGTTTTGACATTTCTCTGTTCAAGGCCTTTTCAGTGCACAATCCAAAGCGTGGGCCCAAGAAAGTTTTGACAAAGAAGCATTAGGCCACAAAACAGTCCCAGGTAAAACGCAAAAGATGACAAAATACACTTGCTGAAGGAATTTTTATAGAACTGAACACAATAGTTTAGAGACTAACTGAATGAAGACCTTCGAGGGCTTTTTGTTTTCAGATCTAATTTCCAATTGGCTCAAGAAGAAAAAAAAACCAACCTTAAAATGTTTTTGAGAAGAATTATTAG
>NW_005303369.1:0-729 GCF_000412655.1 Myotis brandtii
CACGCACAGCCTGGCCGTGCTCAGGGATGGAGTGCCGCAGGGGGCAAGCTCCAGCCCAAATGCAGAATGAAAACCATTTTTAATTTCCTGGCCTGCACAACACACACAGCATTTCTGTAAAACATTTATGCAGGTAGGATTTGAGGAATCAGGGAGACCATGTGAAAGTTAGCAGCTGGAGTTAAGTCATTGTCAGCATGGTAGGATTCATTCAATCCAGGGAAAGTATGGAATTTCATGGACGCCTGGCTTGCCCGCGCCCTCACCTCCTCACCTTGGGAAATCACCTGCCTCAGCAGGAAGCTGCAGCTGTGATGTAGTATTTTCTAGGACAGGGCCCTGCGTTGTGAGGTTAAATGTATAATAAAGGCTGCCTCCCTGCAGCATTTTCCTCAGTGATGAGTTTAACCCTTTGTTTGCTGCAACCTGTATCCATGTAACCTTCCTCTCTGTGAAAATGAATATCAATTATTATTATAAACAGTTCTTCTCATTATATTGCCATGGATGGCATATTTTATAGCTTGCTAATTAGAAGCACACAGAACTGAAGTGCTTGAAGTTAAATAATGTAAACAGGTTGTAATAGATTTTCATATTGGATACTTTTATTGCTTAATTATTAATTAAAATTTCTCAAATCTCTACTCAATTAGTCTATTTAATTTACTGGATACTGTAATAGGTCTTATTCCGTACCTGTAGATGGGTACTTTTAGAATATTCTTT
>NW_005303370.1:0-729 GCF_000412655.1 Myotis brandtii
GGTTACCATTTCTCCACGATGAAACTAGTATTCGGACAGGAGGAGAGATGGGAGAAGCACCCCAATGTCTAGTCCCAACTACTCTCACCCCAGGTGCAATGTTTCGCTTCTCAATTTTAAAGACAAATAGACAAACCTGCCCACCTTAGTCCAGACAGTGTGATCATTCACAACAAAAAGTTCCCGACTAATGAAACATTGCTCAACCAACTAAATTCTGGTTGGATTAAGGAAATAAACATTTTAAAAACATAAAATCTAGAAGAAAGCAAAAAGGAAAATCTTATAAATGTTCACAAATAAGAAACATTTTTTTCTAAGTTTAAAATGGAAGATGATACAAAAGAAATGCCAGGGAAAATGGAAAAACATAAATAGTAGGAACTTCAGTTTGTCAAAAATCATAAGCAAACAAACAAACAACTATTAGACAAAATAAACACAGTACACCATTTGCTAAAACTTTCACAAAGATAGTACTATGTAAAATGTTTATATAAATTGACAAAGGATAGCAATAATGTTCCTAATAGTAAAATGGGTCAAATATATAAAAAGATAATTTATAATAAGAAAACATATAAATGGCTAATAAAAATTTAAAAATATATTACTGGTAAAAAAGAAATGCCAGATAAATTACATGCTGTGTATGTGTGTGCGTTACAACTTATACATGTACAGATAGCCATACTTGCATGTATAATGTGTATTCACACATATTATGGA
>NW_005303371.1:0-729 GCF_000412655.1 Myotis brandtii
TCACTCCTATGTCAACAACAGTACCTAAAACGATAATGGTGTTCTGTCTGTTACAAATAATTAGTCCAAGGAGGATACCTAGCTGGGTGGTCAAATACGGGTTGCACTTCACAGCAGAACATTTTAAAGTTAACGTATTTTGATTGCTTTAGTGTAGTTGTATCAAATGACCTTGCTGTTATACATCTTGAACAGTACTAATCCATTGTGCTTAGAGATGATCTAAATTCTGTGCCCTGGAGTGGGAAATTGTTGTTTATGAATACTTTTATTTGGAATGGATGTCTTCTCTGACCTTTCCCTTCTCTTTCTTTTTTTTAATTTTTCTTTTTTCTGCCCCTTCAGCTTTCTTTAACCGATTCCCTACCCCAGCTCAACTCACCAAAAAGAAAACCTAAATATCAGAGTTCTGGATCTACCACTTAATGGCTAAGTGGTAAATTCCTTAATCTTGTAAAGTTTTGGTTACCTTTTTTTGTAAAGTCTAGATAATGTTGTATTTATAATCCTAAAATGCATTTATGGTATTTCCCCCTTCACATTTTAACATTACTGAAAGTATGGTTTGTCTTAGAACTTATTGGACATTTAGTGTGAACATACTTTTAAAAAATAACGTTTTTATTGATTTCAGAGAGAGAGAAAAGGAAAGGGAGGGAGAGAGACATCAATCAGCTGCCTCCTGCACACCACATACTGGGGATTGAGCCCACAACCCCGGCATGTGCC
>NW_005303372.1:0-729 GCF_000412655.1 Myotis brandtii
CCCCCCCCCCATCACCACCATGGCTACCTGGTTCTCTCCACTCTACCCCAATTTATTTACTCCTAGTATGTTTTTATTACAATGTAACAAATATACAGGAAATTAGAAGACCTACTTATTCTGTGCTCTCTGATAGATAATATCAAAAGACAAAAATTACTCACAAATTAACCTAGGAATACAATGCAACTTCAATAAAGATTCCAAATGATTCTTTACGACTTTTAAAAAGTTATTCTAAAATTTATATGGAGGCATTTAGGCCTCACATAGCTAAGTCAACCTTAATGAAAGAGGGCATAGAAGGAAGACTTGAACTACAGGTTCTTTAAGAAATTATTACAAGACCATAATGATAAATCCAATATGGGGTTTGTGCAGGGATAGGCATGAAGACCAGTGGAACAGAATAGAGGGCGCAGTGGCAGACTCGTGTACACCTAGGAGACATAATACATGACTAAAGTGGCATCACCAAGAAGGATGAACGATCGATGATGGCTTTGGAAAGCTGGCTCATTATATGGAGAAAAATAAGACAGAATCTCTCCCCAACCCCTCAGAATTTGGACTAGGCTGGCTGACCCCAGGGGTGGGCTTCAGGCAGATTCAAGGTCTAAATGGAATGCCAAAATTATGAGGTTAATGTAGGAACATATTTTGCAACCGAAGGGCAAAGAAGGACTTCTCAAGCAAAAATTCATAAGCACAAAACATCAGACTCAAACC
>NW_005303373.1:0-729 GCF_000412655.1 Myotis brandtii
CCCCAGCCCATTCTCTGCAGTGGGAGAAAGGCAAGGTGTCTTGCTAATTCCCTCCTTTGTAAGAAGTGCGGATTGAGTTCTCCTGTTAGGCTGATTAATTAAACCTTTTGTCTTCTTAGGTGACACTCTAGGAGCTGGGGCTCCTGGCTGATAGTGACATTAATCCAGGGAAGCCAGGTGAGAGCAATCAAACTTAGATCACATTAGAGTTTTCCATCTATGACCTGCAGGACAGTTAAACACAGCTGCTTAACCCTACCAGGGACTTTGTCACAAAACGATAAGTTTACTCTTGGATCATCTTCTTGACATATGGAGTCAATAGAAAATCCCATTATTAATGAGTCAATCTTTGTTAACAGGTGAAGTTGGCAATTCCAAAGATTTTTTGATGTTTCCAGAAATAAATGGATTTTACCCACAGCATTGTAGCTACTGGCATAAAAATAAAATCTCCCATCAGATTCTTCAGCAACTTTTCTTGTTCTGCTGATTCATATAAAGTATTAAATTCTTATTTCCTCTCATAAATTTAATTTTTATCAAGATTTTATGTGACTTACTAGTACTCTGAGCCTAAGGAAAAAAAAGGTGTTCTCTCTTTATGGACCTTGTTTAACATAAAATTTTAAAAAAGTCAATTCATCCATCCAAGCATTTAAGAAACACCTACTATGTGCCAGGCTCTATGTTAGGAGAATATAAAGATGAACACAATATAGTTCCTCT
>NW_005303374.1:0-729 GCF_000412655.1 Myotis brandtii
CAGCGTCGACTTATTCTGAGTCAGGACCTGATCTAAGCCCATATATTAACTCATTTACTCCTCACAAAAACTCTCCGGGGAGGTATTTCCCCTATTTTGCAGACATTAAGTAACTTGCCATGGTCACCCAGCAGCTGATGCTGTTCTACAGTGCCTTTCACATGTTCTATTTAATGTCAGCCCGTTGTTCATGGGGTGGGTCCACAAATTATGAGGCTTATATTCTCAGTACTTCTCACAGAAAAACAGGCTATCTGAAAGAAAATGGCATACTTTGTACGCTTAAAAGTGTTACATAAATATCAAATAGCTTATTAAAAACGATTGAGATATCTATACTAAGGATCAAAATGACAGATGGTAAAAGGTAACCATTACCTCTTCTAATCACAACCGTTTGGGAATTGAAATCTATTTTTTTCTACTATAAAGAAATTCTCCCTACTGTCAGTGGAATAAAATTGCAGTGCAAGCCTTGGGGACATCTTAACCTATTTCTTCTTCCTTCATTATACTCAGAAATGGCCAACCTGAATTGTTAGGTGCCCAAATACTGTTGGTTTAGAATGTCATAGTTAAGGCTTTAGACTGTTTTCCTTTAGTTCTCTGCTTTCACTGTGAAATACTTCAAGCATAATCTTTGATGAGTTCTAAAATTTTCAGCAGGTTGGAAAATCATAGAAATGGAAAGTTACCCCTAATATATTTCTTTTAATATTTTTAAAAATA
>NW_005303375.1:0-729 GCF_000412655.1 Myotis brandtii
AGAGAGAGAGAGAGAGAACATTGATGTGAGAGAGAAAAAACACCAATTGGTTGCCTCCCGAACGCAATCTGAGGGGTCAAACCCTCAAACTAGGCATGTGCCCTGCCCAGGAGCTGGGCCTGAGATCTTTCGTGTGCGGGCGATGCTCAACCAGCTGAGCCACCAGCCAGGTCCAGGGACAACCTGACAACTTGACAGTGGACAGCCCAGGCTGGAAGTCACCCCCTGAGAAGGGCAGTCTGTGCTTGACCCCAGCAGCGAGGCTCCCGCCCTGCTCTCGGCCCTGCTCGGCCACAGCTGGGCTGGTGGGCGAGGGAGGGGCCAGGCAGGGCTCTCCTCCCCAGCGCTGCTGCCACTTGGGCCATCTTTGTGGGGGTCGCCCCGTGCACCGTGGAGTGTTGGGCAGCGTCACTGGCTTCTACCCACCAGATGCCAGTAGCACTGACCCCTCAGGCTGTGACACCACAGGTGCAGACACTGCCAGCTGTTTGTGGGGTCAGGGTGAGGTTGGATGGAACTCCCAAGGGTGACCGGATACGGTCCAGGATGGAGACCTGGGTGCAGTGGGCAGGAAGGCCACAGGACAGAGGTGGTTTGGGGGACGGGAGATTGAGTCATTTGGGGACCGCTTTGGCAGAAGTAACCAGACCTTCAGAGCCACTGCTGATAATACTGAGACGGGCATTAGGGCTAAAGTTAGGGTATGGAGTGAGGTGGAACGGGTTAGAT
>NW_005303376.1:0-729 GCF_000412655.1 Myotis brandtii
AATTCAGGCTTACAGCTGTTTTCCGTCTAGTGGGGAAACTGACTGCACGTAATTCCAGGAACTCAACCAGTTCTGTAAGGAAAGGACGAAGGGGCAACTTGGACCTTGGCCCAAAGGCGAACTTTGCTACCTTGGGACACTGTGGGTCCTAGAGCAACGCTGGCCTGTCTGTGTCCACCCTTCTCTCCCTCTGTCCCCGGGGGGTCCTGCCTGCCCCTTTGTCCATACAGCAGGCGCATGGCCTTTGGACGTCTCCAGGGAGAAATCCTCACCCGTCTGTGACCGGAAGCCAGGACCCTAAGCTCTCCTGCAGCGAGGGTGACCTCTGGGCGCTGCTCTGCCCCTGCCTGCTTCTATGGTGGGAGATCTCTGTCCCCTCCCTGGTGAGCCGCTTCAGAGCGACACAAAGGGTCACACAGCCTCGGACCACTGCTTCCCTGAGACAGTGAGAGGATCCGGAGGGCCTCTCTCCAGTCCGGCCCTTCACCCGGGGAGACGGGCCTGGGACCGACCGCCCTCCTACCCTTTTATCGCGGCATTGAGTACAGGCTCCAGGGCCTGCCCGCCATTGCAGGCTCCATCCCCTCTGCCCCAGCTGGCGCTGTGCCAGGGCCAGGAGGCCACAGGCTGTGGGATCAATGCCTGCTGCAGTGGGAGGGGCTGCTAGGCCCTGGGAGTTGTCAACATAAGAGACATTCAAACCTGTGAAGAACTTTTGTGAGTTTATTT
>NW_005303377.1:0-729 GCF_000412655.1 Myotis brandtii
GACAGTGTAAGTTTGTCACATGCGATCCAAAATTTTCCATAAAGTAAAATTTACCACTACTTTGTAAGTGACAGAAGACTGAAAAATAGAATGAGGTTGATAGATAAATCAGCATCCAATATTTTCTCATCTTGCTAGCATCTTTTCTTTAAATAATGGTGTTTCATAATACAAGTCATTATACTCCTCAGCTTGTCCACAAGCTGAGCTTCCTATTCCACCTAAGAGACTGTTTTGTAAAGGAGACTTACAGCACGAGGGCTCCAATTGCAATAGAAGCTCTTTATGAAGCACTAGGAAGGCTCTTCCTTGGTTTCGTCTAAGAAACTCACTGGGGTCCCATCAGGAAGTCTCCTCACCCGCCAGCCATCCCATCAGAAGGTGGTCCCCCCAAGCACAGATTCCAACATAAAATGAAAACCTGATTCTCCCTAATATGTTCAGATGATCTCCCCAGCTGTTGATCCGCATCATTCTAACAGCTAAATGGTATTTCTCTGATGCTTATAGACAGTCTTCCCTGTATTAGTCAAGACTGGGGTAGCTGCAGTGCCAGAAGACACAAAAAAGTATAAGCTTAAAACCAGGTAGACGTATACTTCTCTTAGGCATAAAGCTAAGCATCCAGGGCTTGTATGTAGCTCTGTAGTCATTAGAGAACCCAAGAGATTCCCCTTTCCTTTGGCCTCACCATCCTCAAGGAGATGCGCCCGCTGCAAAGTGGCTGCA
>NW_005303378.1:0-729 GCF_000412655.1 Myotis brandtii
TTCTTTGGAGAAGATATTATAAGAAAGCAAGTAAGAAGATTAGAAAGGAAAATATTTTAATAGTTCAAATGAAAAGATGGGGGTGAAGTGGGAGAGAAGCAGACACACCCAAGCTGTAGCAGTGCTTGCTTCTGGAGTACAGTAAGTATAGGGGTGAGAGAGAGGATGGAATTGAAGAAGGCTCCCAGGTTTCTGGATTGAGCACCTGTGTAAATTGTGCCATTTACTAAGATTGGAAGGACAGAAGAGGAACACTTTGGGGAATGAATGAAGAGTTTGGCTTTGGATATCTTAAGTTAGATATCCCTGTGATGTGTTAAACTGAGTGTGCCAAGTACATAGTTGGATATGGGTTTGGAGTTCGGAAGACACATTTGGCTACATGTCAACATATAGCCAACCCTTTGACAGAGAGTGCAGAGGAACTTATTCATTAATTTAATCAATATTCATTGAGTATCTAATGTGACAGATGGTCTAGATGTTTGGGATACGTTAATGAACAAATAGATGAAGGCCCTCACCCTTCTGTACCTTATAATTACCTAAGAGCAGATATGCAATTAATGACAAATAGAAAATATAATTATCTTGTATACTAGAAAGTAGTAAGTTCTATGGGGAAAAGGCTAGCAAAGTGAGAGGGATCTGGAGTGTTAAAAATAGGATGGGGGAAATTACAATGTTAAGTAGAGTGGTAAGAAGAGGATCCCATTAGAAGTTGGGGAG
>NW_005303379.1:0-729 GCF_000412655.1 Myotis brandtii
CTACATGGCTCTAATAAAATATCAATGGCTTAACACAATAAAAGTTTTTTCCTTGCTGTCATCATAGTCCAATGTGGGTCAGCAGGAGTTCTTTGCTTCTCTTTATTTACCGGGCAGATGGGAGAAGAGGACAAAGATCGCCCGTGGAAGTATGGTTTGCCTTTTTGTATGAGTCAGGTCTGGTAGTGGAGCACGTTACTTTTACTCACATTTTTTTTGGTCACACCCAGTTGCAAGAAAGGCTGCAAAAGGAAATCTAGGTGGATGCCCAGGAGGGAGAAGAGAACACAGATGTTGGTAAGCATTAGCAGGCTGTTCTTCAGGGAGTTATCATTAATAATCTGGCCATGGTGAGGACTGAGAGACAGGGAAATAAAATGATTATAATAGACACTGGAAGCCAGGCTGAGATGCTGAGGAAGGACATAGCAGGTTATAATGGGCTGAACATTGGGAATAACCTGGGGTGCTGGTGAGATACCTCATTGGAGAGATCCAGTAAGAGGTGGGAAATGCAAGAGGATCATAGAGGTGAACTGGAGTAAAGTATTAAGTCATTTGCTTGGGATAAAACACATACACACTGGCAAGGCTGCCATGAACTTCGGAAAAAAATTATTCATTGACTTTTATAAAAGGAAGTGAAGAGAAGAAAACCAGAGAAACAGGAAGAGAATCAGGATATTACAGTGCCATCGATGCTGAACTCTTGCAGGTTCTGAGCAGCAG
>NW_005303380.1:0-729 GCF_000412655.1 Myotis brandtii
GTGCTGACCCTTTATGCATGGTGGCTCCACCCACCAGCAAATGTGGTATGATCCATGCCCTGGACTGTGACTTATAATTAGAATTTTCTCTTTGGAGAGAAGAATGGGGTGGAGGTAAGGTTCAGGGCAGGGGCCTGAGGAGAGCAGCAGAAGTAAGAGAGAAGCCTGAAAAAGTATGTCTCCTCATAAAAGACTGCAGCATCAGAGAATATGTTTAGGAAGAAATAGTGATTCCACTGAATTGTTTAATTTTAATGAATTTACACTTGCTGTTTATATTGTAATTACATTAATTAAAAAACAATTTCAAAGTACATTTGATAGTGAAGACCCTGACCCCTTTATGTGATAATCAAAAGTTATCTATAAGCTGCTGTTTACAGAAGTCCATAGGATTGCTCAATTTGAGAGGCAATAATGAGTGTTTGCCATCTTGTGGCAACACAAGAAGACTCCATGTGTGAACGCTACACAGCACTGGCTGCTGCCTGTTCCTTTCCAACCTAGGACTTCTGTTCTTCCTCCCCATGTTGATTTTTGATTTTTCAGAAGAAAAAAAAGCACTGTTTCCCTGACATGGGCACCTAGATTCTGAAGCAAGGCTCAGGAAAGCTCCCGCATCCCTCAGGAACCCAGAAGTCCCCTGGCTTCTTTGTCATGGTCCTTCTGTGCCTCCGGGTGACTCTCTTGGACTTGATCTAAGAAGACCACGCTAGCTCTCTTGTGCAC
>NW_005303381.1:0-729 GCF_000412655.1 Myotis brandtii
TTTGACATCGGCTTCAATAAATAACCTTTGTGTTACCCTCAGCCAGTGAGAAGCTGTTGAGACTTGTGTTTCAGTGATTTCTTTCCTGGCTCCCTCTAGCGGCCTGATTCCCTTGATGAATACCTTGATTCTGTTTCCAGATCTTTAATCCTGGACTTTTTGCTTTTCCTCCTCTCACAAGTCATGCCCTCTCCCTAACCAATGTTACTAGAATGTGCCATTTGCAATTTGCATTACTTTTCATTAACTTTGAGATTTTTTATTACTTCTCCCTCCTATCATTAATATACTAGTATCGACAAACCTTTTACTGCTGTAGAATTTAGATGTTTATTTTTTTAAAAAATTACAAGAAAGTTGGTATAACTTCAGAGAAATAATATTCAGGGAAAATATCCCATGAACACATGCCAGTGATATATTTGTTGCGGAGGATTTGCTTCAAATACTCTTTGTTTAAGCAAAGGTTCAGAGAAAGAAGCATGCACCACGCTACAGTATCATTGTACTGTGACAGAGACTCCCTATCTGCCTTTTGCTCAAAATTATTCTTTTCCATGAAATACATAATCATTTAAGAGCCCGACTTCAAAGTCTAAGTGTGGTTTTGCCCCTAACGGCACTTTTCAGTAAAACACAATATATACAGCTTTGAAATGCATATTGAGTGTGTCTGGCAATGACATTTATGTTTTCTCAATAACTGATATGGTTATGGTTGAAAAAAAA
>NW_005303382.1:0-729 GCF_000412655.1 Myotis brandtii
ATATATTGCTGGTAGGAATATAAAATGGTTGATTAATGTACAAAAAGTTTGGAAGTTTCTTATACAATTATATATGCCATTGTGTATTATTCAGTGACTGCATTCCTGGGCATTTATTCCAGAGAAACAAAAGCATGTTTACAGAGGAACCTGTGCATGGTTATTCATAGCAGCTATACTCATAATAGCCCCAAACTGGAAATAGCCCAGTTGATCTTCAATGGGTGAACGGTTAAAGAAACTATGGCCCACCCATAGTTCCAAGAAAAGAAACATATTTTTGATCCGTATGCACAACAACTTGGTAAAATCCCTAGGGTGAAAAAAAAAATCTCTAAAGTTTACATACTGTATGAATCCGTTAACGTAACACTTTGAAATGACAAAATTGTCAAACTGGAGAACAGATTTGGGGTTGTCAGGAATTAGGGACAGGGGTCAGGGAGTAGCTGGAGGTGGGTCAGGAAAGAGGTGGGTTTGGTTACAAAAGAGCAACCCGAAGGATCCTTCTGGTGATATCATCGTTTAAGCCTCTTACTATGATGGCAGATGCATGCACCTACACATGTGATAGATTGTATGTAGCTACTTATACACACAGGAGCACACACACATACACTTATACATACACACGAACAAGTTTTAGTAAAACTGGAGGAATGTGAATACGAGCCATGGATTGTACCAGTGCCGACACACTGCATTGCATAATGTTACTATTGCAGGAAA
>NW_005303383.1:0-729 GCF_000412655.1 Myotis brandtii
AGAGTTTGGCGATGTCCTCAGAGCCGGCTGAGCAAGAGCTCAGGATGTCTGGTTGCTTAGAAGCATCACAGTAGAGAGAGGCAAGAGGTGGAATGGTCACGTGACACGTGGAAAAGTCAGGTTACTGAGCTCTGTCTGTTTATCTACAAGCTGGTTTAACGTGGCAGCCTTATGGTAAGAAACAATGAGGACACACGTGGGGTGTTCGGCACAGGGCAGGGCCGTGTTTTTGTTACTAGTCTGTTTCACACGTTCAGGGGATCTGGAAACTCCTTCCTCGGGAAGGACTCCCCACCCCCAAGTGCTCTTACCAGAACATGAGTTCATTCCAGCCGCCTGGGGACTTGACGTGAACCCACCCACTTTCCTGTGAGCAGAAAATGCTCACACAGTGTTTTGGCCCCGAGAGCTGGTTCTGTCAAGTGTAGTAAAATGGTTGTGGTTAAGCCCCCGGAGTTGTTTGGGGGAACTGAGAGGTCTTGGGGGAGCCCACAGGAAGTGGCCGGGCAGCCCTTCGACGGCAGTAATGGGGAAGCTATGCCAGCAATTTGTAGGATTTCGCTGAGTCGGGGTGAGCTGGGCTTCTGGGGAATCAAGACGCCAGGGTCAGGAAGAGTGGTCCAGCGCCATGTTCCCTCCGGGGCGGGGTCAGCCTCGGTGCCTTCGATCGTGAGGTCAGGCTGGGTGTGGCAGAGGTGGCCAGGTGACCAACAAAAATGTGTGACCTCT
>NW_005303384.1:0-729 GCF_000412655.1 Myotis brandtii
GAGTTCAGGCAGAAGGGTCTTCAGATGAGGGTGTCCATTTCCTCTGAAATCTCTTGTGATGAGCAAATGATCCATCCTCTCAGAAAGTCTGAGATGTTAAAATTTTCCACGCGCCTCTGGCACTTTCCTACAGGGTCACTCTTGTTGCTTAGAGGCTCAATAATATTAGACATTCTGAAAATGGCCAATTGAGCATTGGAGAAATGAAACAAACCATTATTAGTTTTAATTTCCCCTGTAATCTAATTTTCTGGAAATATTTCAGGGCTTCTTGGCTTGAGGCGGTGGCCGAGGCCTTTTTCTAGGTCACTGCAGTGGCTGCAGAGTTGTTTGCTCCCAGGATCCAGGGAAACGGCAAAAGGATCTGAAGGCCTCCTGGGTCTCCCCAGGTCGGGGTGACATCGCTCCAGGCAGCAGGGGTGGATTGGTGTGGGTGGGACTGTGGACTGGCTCTGCAGAAACAAGGCATGAGGGGAACTGAAAAGATTAGCTGGGTTTCATGAACTTTGGAAGGCAGTTTTATTCAAGGAGCCAGACGAGGACAAAAGTTATTGGGAAGAGGAAGATGCAGTACAAAGGTGCTGGAAAGCTAAAAAATCAGTGAGGTTCCTGAATGTGATCCATGACAAGTGTTCAAAGGGCTGCAGAGAAATGACCCCCCCCCCCAAAAAAAATGCCATTTAGCTAAATTTATTCCACTTAAAGATGTGCATTTTATTCCAGGATTGT
>NW_005303385.1:0-730 GCF_000412655.1 Myotis brandtii
CACATACACACACACATACACATACATACATACATAAGTGAATAACACAAGGCTGAAGTCATTCAGTGCCATGTGAAAGATACAGGTAAAAACTAACCTTAATATTGGCTAAATACCTAGTTAAGACACCATTTTTCTATTCTTTTTTTGCCAAATTGTTAAACATGTTAAAAGCAATTTTTTTAAAAAAAAATCTTTCCCACTTCATTCCAACTACTTTCTAATATATGCCATAAATCACATCATAGAATTTTCAAGTTATCTACACATCTGGCTTAGAAAAGATGGTATTGGAATTGAAAACAATCACAATTTTATGTTAAAAACTTCTAGAGAGAAAGGGAGAGAATGTAACATTTGAACACAAGCCCTTATTAGTCACTGACCTGGAATTTCAGTAATAGAGACTTGAGAAAAGTCACAAGTGACGTCAGGTAAAAGAAAACGCTGAGGATCACCAATCTCATACACTAGCTGCTCAGCCACTGTACCAAAGGAGACCAATCCCCCGGTGCCAGGAGGCTTGGAGAGGATGAACTGTCCATCAGGAAAACATTCCAGTACGGGAAATCCTATATTGTGCCTGGGTGAAAATCAGGGGACACTGTGGTTCACAACAGCCAGGAAGAAAACCTCAGGAAAAGATATTACCTTATACCAAACAATACTTTTGATGAGTAACAATAACCCAAAGCTGTGCATTTTACATATTATATATTACCTTTTAAAA
>NW_005303386.1:0-730 GCF_000412655.1 Myotis brandtii
GTTAGGGTTTTCCAAAATGCTGGCACGCCGAGCTCAACAGGTTCGCCATCACTGCCCTCAGGAGTTATAGCTCACTCACCGAGGGGGGAAACGACAATGAGGAACTCTGCTTCCCTTTCCCACCTAAACTCAAAATTAATGGCGTTGGGGACAAAGTCTTTTAATTGCAGAATTTAAAAATTCATGCTCCGTTATCACACGCGATATTTTAAATGTACTGCGGCATCTATCATTTGCAAGAAGCGCAGAGATGACGTTCACACCTCCGCTACACGGCTGGCCCGGCCTCCCGCCAGCCCCTCACATCCATCGCCCTGCGCGCACCGGCCTTCTCCGCGTCGCGTACGGATTCTCTCATTCCCACTTACTCTCCATTTAGTCCAGACGCCGGGCAAGTCTTGTGTTTCAACAAACACTGTCACACGGACTGGTTTGCAAAAGGATTTGCAACTCCTTTCTTTCTATTTGGCTCTAGAACAGCCTCTTGTCTCCGAAGGGGTCTAAGTGTGCCTCTTCCAGTCAGACCTCCTCTTGTACTTAGAAACGGCCTTTCTCCTCATGGCTGTCCTCCAGCCTTCCTCATCCCTGTCTTCTGATGCCCGTGTTTGGGGGGGGCCTGCTCGCCTCAGGCCCTCCTGCGTGTGCCGTCTCTGTCTGGTTTACACTCACCTTAGAACAGGAGCAGAGCTGCGCCTCCGAGGAGGGGAACAGAGCCTGGTTCTAGTCACTC
>NW_005303387.1:0-730 GCF_000412655.1 Myotis brandtii
CGGTCTTTGGGGACCTCTGGTGATTCCTGAGCGGTAGAGACATAGCACGACCTTTCTATTTCTTTCAGATGGTAATTGTCTCTTTGGATTGCTCAGCCTGTTGAATTCCATGCCAATGGGGAAGATGCAAGGTTGTCAGTAACAATTCCAGTTGATCTTGGCCTGGGCTCTGCCTCCAGGTGGCATTTTGTCTTCCGCTGTGTTTTTCCGCTGTGGGCCCAAATCAACAAAACCAAAATGGGCAGTGAAATCATTCCACTACGGACATAGTTCTAAATGATGGCTCAAAGTTGTGAACAGTCCGTGGCCACACCCAAGGAAATAAAATGCCTAATTTAATATTTAGTGTGAAGTGGCAAGTTGCTTGTTGTGCCAAATTATGACTAGTTGCTCATCACCAACCTTCTGCTCTGGAAAGAGATAATTCTATGGACAATTAAATGTGTCTGTCACGTCCAATTCATAGGTCAGGAGCACAGATAAGAACATCGAGTAGGGGAATGATGGTGCCTCCAGAAATGAAAGAGAAGTGACACACACTATGAGTTTTTGGTCAAAGCATAGAGCTACCATCAGCAGCAGACAATGACTTCACACGTGACCATTACAAAGTCAGTTGTAGGTTCTCTTCCAAGTTATGACTGAAATAGCTGTAAAATGTCAAGACGTAGCCTTTTTTGCCATGGGCGGTTTCCTGTGCAACCCAACCATCACCCCAGGCCTTGAACTC
>NW_005303388.1:0-730 GCF_000412655.1 Myotis brandtii
ATTAGAGGACTTGCAAACCTGTGTTTCCAACTTTGCCATATAACCTGAGGTAAAGAATTTATGCTTCGTCATTTCAGTTCAGTTCAACCAGCGCCGTGTGGGCCTCCTCCAGGTGCAGAGTGGTCCCGAGGCTGGTGTGGGGGGATGAGGAGAATGAGTAAGGCGGGCTGTGGTCCTGGCAGGCCTGGGAGGGAGACGATGCTCAGAGGACCGATCTCACACCTGGACAAACGGGTGGGAAGGCAGAACCACAGGCCTGGCCTCCCCCGAAGGCAATATTGCATGCTTCTGTCTTTTCTAAACGGGTTTCTCTCCCATCGTACACTCGGGCATCTGCCTGGTGTTGCTGATCGTGGCAAAGGGCACAGTCCCATCTTCCCTCGGGAGCGGGTGAGGACGGCCATGCACAGGAAAGCCATGATGAATGCTCACGTTATTATGTCTCTGCTCTGCAGGCGCCAGGCACCTGCCAAGTGCCCCCAACAACCGGGCACGCCTGACCTGCATACTTTCCTCCCCCCATGGCCCCCTCTAGCTCTTCTGCTTCTTAAAATCTCCTTCTTCCTGAAAAGCTGATCCAGGTACTAAAAAGCATCACTTTCCACCTTTTAGTACAATCTTACAAGGTTTTCAATTTTGCAGACATGACATGAAGGAAAGTTTTGTCAAATGCATGAGAAGACATAATTATCTTAAAACTAGAGGCCTGATGCATGAAATTCGTGCAAGG
>NW_005303389.1:0-730 GCF_000412655.1 Myotis brandtii
TGTGTGTGTGTGGGCTAATCTCAGAAGTGACATACCATCACATTTTCAATACTCTATTCACTGGAGGCAAGTCACTTGGTCCAGCCCACACTTGAAGGGAAGGGATTACACTAGGGCATGAATAACAGAAGTCAGGAATCTCTAGTGCCAACTTAGAAGATGCCTACCCCAACCTGGAACCAAATATTTTACCCCTTATTAAATATGGCCATAAAGTAGCTACACCCAACGGTGGTTGTAAAGATCAATGAATATCTTATAAAGCATTTAATTTATTTGGTACCAGAAATATAGTAAGCACTCAGTACTAATGGGTATTACTTTTAATAATTGCTTTGTGCACAACTAGAGAAATTGAGAATTCTACTTGAGGCAAGAAGACACAATCCTATACCTGAAAGAAGATAAATAAAGATTGAGGTGAGATTAGCAGTGTATTTTCTGAAACTCTCTGAACCCTGCCCCTTCCCACCCCCCCCCAAAAAACAGACAGAACAACTAATTTGAAAAACCAAAATCTACCAAGAATATACACAAGAAAACTAGATAACTACGTAACCCCACAAACTTCAGAAAAGAGGCTGACTGAGACAGCATCAAGAGAAACCCAAAACTGCCATCATCAACCAATTGGAAAGCACCGATTACTAATCTGAAATTCAACTGAACTGAGTGGAAGTCCTGCCGGAACCAATTTGTTGGTTCTAAAGCAGTCTAGAACCCAAAACAC
>NW_005303390.1:0-730 GCF_000412655.1 Myotis brandtii
CAAGAAGAGAAACCAGGGAAAACCACGGGGAGCGGAGGGGAGGATCCCCTGGACGAGCCGTCCGCTGCCCATGGACTGGGGAGCGGCATGAGACCCCGAGCAAGGCCTGGGAGACGATGGCTGTTTACGGGACTGAACCTGTAATCGAGAAGCCAGAGGAACCTCGCAAGAGGAACTCCCACACCGGGCACAGCTACTCAAATCGAAATAGAAATGGAGTCATAAAACTCTCATCATATTCATGTTAACGGACGTCTACAAGGAGCCGCCTCGGGCTTTGCTGATGCCCGTGGGCTACACATGAGTTCTCGTCATGATGGATGGCCCCGCCCACGGTCGCTGGGCAGCTCAGTCACCACAGAAAAGCAACAACTCATCTATCTCTGTCAGGCCGCTGGCTGCCGCCCCCCCCGCCCCCCGACCTCCGTGGCAGCCCCAGGCTCCGGGTTGGTCCCTTCTCCAGCTGCAAACCTGAGCCTCCTTGGTTACCCTAATAGATGAGAGTGGGATGAACACAGCTCCCCACGCCTTGGCACTGCTGCTTCCTAAAGAGTGATGAGGGAAAGACAGAGCTGAGGGCTGTGCGGCTGGGGTTTCACCGGCCCTGCCTGCTGCCTCACCACCACTGGCACAAACCCTGGAAGAGGCGAGAAGGGCGTCCCACAGGCCTGGGCTGCAGGAACAGAAAGAGCGGGAGGAGCAGCAGCACCTGGGCAGAGGAGGAGGAGGG
>NW_005303391.1:0-730 GCF_000412655.1 Myotis brandtii
CACGCGCACACATGCACACACACACACAGGCACACAAAAGCCCGAGCTGCTGCCCCCGCGGGCCCTTGTGCCCCCAACTCGGGACCCCTCGCCTCCGAGTCTTCCAGGAGGAGGTGCTCAGCCAGGACGAGGCCGCAGTACGCGCCGTGTGGACCTGCAGACACTTGGGCCGGTGTGGTCAGTTCCGGCGCGTTCCAGGGAAGCACCTCCCTTCCCTCAACCTGTCAGATGCCGCCCGCCTCGGCCCTGTATCCCACACCGGGGCCCGGGGCTCGCCACCGCCTAGGAAGACGGCCGCTGTGGCTTTGCCATCTGTTCCCTCGACGGACACGTGTCATCCTGGATGCTGTGACTGCCAAGGAGCACGACTGACCTTCAGGTTTGCTGAGGGGACACTCGCGTGGCTTCAACATCCGTGACCATCATGGCTTTTTGGTTTTAGCGACCCAGGACCGCAGAGCAAAGCTCGCTCTCCCTTTCCTGAGCCCAGAGCAGACGCAGTCAGGCCGCGGGGAGGGCCCGGCCTCCGGACGCTGCTATCGGGCCGGAGTCAGATCCCCGACTCGGGGTGCAGGTCTGCCGGGTGGGGTGGTGCTGTCCCTTCCTCACGGCGGGAGGGAAGCGAGGCGTGCAGACAGCGCCGAGCTCACGCAGGGCGGCCTTGGGCCTCAGCAGCCACCAGCAGCGCTGACGTCCCCACCATCACAGCTCGATTCAGGTCGAGAGAGAG
>NW_005303392.1:0-730 GCF_000412655.1 Myotis brandtii
CCAGAGGCAGGTGATGGACTGCACGAGGTGCTGGAACTGAGCCACATCCTGCTTGGAGCAACGCCATGCTAATATTTACACTTACCTTGAAGCTTAATGGCAAATATTCTCTTTCTGTGTGTATATTTCTTCTTAAGCTATTTCTTTTCTAATGTAATAATTGCTACAAGGACTATAGGCTTTGTATATGTAAGTTATGAATCAGAATAATAGAGCAAATACTCACGAACCTATCATTTATGTCATACCTTTTAAATCACTAAAAGCTGTTTTGTTTGCCTCTGAGAGGTACTAGAAATGTCACTAAACACATCCTGTGTGCATGCACGGTGCTGTGTTAGTGCTGTTGGAATGCTGAGACTGTTCTGATACTTGTCCTTTCCAGCATCTCTTGGTAGGAGCCAAAGGGGAATTGGCACCACAGTCAGGGTTGAGTTTAGGTAAAGGGTTGAGAAAGAACACATTGAGCGGAAGGCTTGTGGCTGTTCTTGTAGAGCCGTTTCCTGCTGTTCGCTCCTGGCCGGCTGCAGTATTATTTCTCCCTTCCCGGCCAACCAGAAACCACGCACGTACGCACGTCAAGACCAAGCACTGCTTACATCGTGGCCACGTTTCATCAGCAAAGGAAATGGGTTTCCTCATCTTGGGGAAGATTGAGCTGGTGATTTTGTTCTTGGTGATGTTTTGTTTTTGTTGCAACTGCAGACAGATTCTTCAAACTTCCTAAGCA
>NW_005303393.1:0-730 GCF_000412655.1 Myotis brandtii
CCCCACACAGCACCCAGAGTTGGGAGGGACTAGGGCTCTACCTGAGCGAAGAGCCACGACTGCAGGGCCACGGGCCACGGACATCGCCCTCTGCAGTTCCAGGGGCCGGAAGAGGACACCCGGGCTCAGCAGGGCCGTGCTCCTGGCCTCTGGGGAGAACCCTCCTGGCCGCTCCCGGCCTCGGGGTGGCAGCCAGGGCCCCATCACAGCTGCGTCCCTCCACCTCCACCCGTTGTCACACGCTGTCTCCCGTTTTATTACAATTGGGGATGTGATACCTGTTTTAAAGTTAAACGCTTAACTTTGAGGTAACTGTAGACTCCCACGCAGCTGTGAGAAACGATGCAAGGAGACGGGTGCCCCCTGCCCAGGCCCCCCGAGGGTGGAGTGTGCAAAGCCGAAGGACAATGTCACCCAGGCCGATATTCGGAGGTACCCCCCCCCCCAACATCGCTCCCCTCCCGGGCCCTGACAGCACCCATCTGTCCCCATCTCAGGACTTTGTTGGTGCAAGAACCTCGCAGAAATGGGAGCGGGCGGCCCGTGACCTCCTCTCGCGGTGAATTCCTGGAGGAGTCATCCCAGCCACTGTGGGGAAGCGGGAAGCCTGGAGTTCCCAGGATGGTGGGGTGTGCGAGGCGACCGCCCGGGGCACACCGTCGCCTTCTCCAAGAGCACTCGCCGGCCAGACCGCCTGTTTCCTTAAGACAGGATTCGGGAAACCTCATCA
>NW_005303394.1:0-730 GCF_000412655.1 Myotis brandtii
ATACAGAATCGTTATTGTTGCTTATTAATGTGCTAATTACAGCAAGCGACTCCACCAAAAGCTTCCTCCCTCGGGAGGGGAACTGTACTGAATGCTTCCCACATCAAAGACTAAAGACTCGATGCCGTGTTTTCCTTTCAGGTAAAGATCTGCGTTTCAGAGAGGTGGTGACCTGCCCAAGGTCACAGCAGTCAGGGTCAGGGCCAAGGGCTCTGCACTCTTGCAGGACTTACTTCAGCTAAGGACAGTGGGTGGCGGGATGGGGAAACTAAGGCACAGGGTAGGGAGAGATTGTCGAGGTGCCCACAGGCTGCCAGCTCCCCTGCCTGCCTCCCAGACAGGCTGGTCCTCTCCTTGCCCAAGGTGGCTGGACACGGTATAGGAAAAAGTCCTTTGCTTAGGCCAGTCTGCTCTCCCCCCTAGTTGGCCGGCTGCCCGTACCCGCTGCCAGCCACTGTTCCCTGTCAGCCAGCCAAGGCATGGAGCGGTCCAGGACATTGTGTTCAGAAAGAGGGCCAAGTGGGCCCCCCTCCGACTGGTGGCCCCTGACCTCCCGTCCTGTCCCTCCGGGCCTCAGGCCAACCTGGCCTGGCCCTGGCCCTGGCGTGAAAAGGAGGCCACAGCTGCCCTCTCAGCGGCCAGGACTGTGCCCCCTGCTACGGCCCATGCCCTCTCCCCAGAAGACAAGGAAATCCTGGGAGACCGGCCCACAGGGCGCCTCTCAGGAGAA
>NW_005303395.1:0-730 GCF_000412655.1 Myotis brandtii
TCCTATTGGACAGTGCTTCTATAGAACATAATATTCATTGAAAACATGGAATAAGCCATAATTTCTCCCATTGATTTGTAATGGCTCCATCATTCTATTTAAAATTTCTAAAAATGTGTGGATTTGTTTTTCTGTCCCAGTACCATACAGCTAATTGAGAGTCAAGCTACATCATTTTTTTCTCTGAGAGCAGAACTGAAGGATTCTTGCATAAAGTAGGAAGTTAGACTAGAAGGGATAACTAAAGGCCCTTATATTTCTCAGACTCTGTAAATATAAACATTTCTTTGCCAAACTTGATTTATATATCATGTTGAGATCCATACTTCATTACTCATTAATTCATTCTACAATTATTTATTATCTGCCTGGCCAGCTCTGTTTTAGGTCCAAGGCCTAGAATTGTAAACAAGTTTAGGCAGACAAGGTTCCTTGGGTTTCTTACTCTCAGGGAGCTTACATTCTTGTTTTGGAGCGAAAAAGAACAAAATTAACGAAGGAGCAAATTTTAAAAGCCTTGAGTGCTATGCAAGGAACTGAAATTAAAGGAATAAGAGAGTGAGTGATGCCCTGGCCAGTGTGACTTGCTCAGTTTTTAGAGTGTGAGCCTGTGCACTGGAGGGTCATGGATTCGATTCCCAGTCAGGGACATGTACCTGGTTGCAGGTTTGATCCCCAGCCCCAGTCAGGATGTGTGTAGGAGGCAACCAATTGATGTGTCTCTCTCACA
>NW_005303396.1:0-730 GCF_000412655.1 Myotis brandtii
CCTGTAGAACTACCTTGGGAGGCCCTACTTCTGCTCCGGGAGGCATTACGATGTGGCAATGGCAGAACCTGAAGGTCACTCAACTGGGCCTCCCCCTCCGGGTTCTGTGTCACCCCGAGAGTAGCGATCAGAGGGGAGCCAGTGACCTGGATAAGCTCCACTGACCAGAGCGGTTCCCTCTGGGGGAGAGCACACCCTTCCCACCGGTGGACATCACCACATGCAGCCGCCCGAGCTGCTCGGCTTCAGCCACACTCCAGGCTCACACTCCCTTCCTACTGTTATTCAGGCAGGTCCCTCTTTGCAGAGGGTTCCTCGGCCACGCTCATGTATAGAGAGAGCAAGACAAGGAGTGAGGAAATCTCTAGGCTCAACTTTTTTGGTGGGGAGGAGAGGTACAAAGGTCAACGCTGAAGGGGAAAGACCGTAAGACTTGTTTGATTTACTAAAAAAAATTGCTGGCACAGGTCAGCATTGTCAACTGGTGTTTCACAAAAGTATGAAGCGGAGAGGAAGAAGGACATCGTACAGCGTCCAAGTAATGGGTTACTTTCTGGTTGTAATAGGAATCATATAAGTGTCAGATGGAGGACTGTGACCGTCCCCACCCCAATCCAGGGCTGATGTTCACATCAGTTACAGTGGCTCAGCCACGCGGTATGTGTCTCCTGGTGGGATGCACTCGTGCACTCTCCAGTTAGAAAACGTTTTAGTTGAATCCACCAAGTCT
>NW_005303397.1:0-730 GCF_000412655.1 Myotis brandtii
GGGATTGAGGTTCATTTATGGGGAAAGGGCAAGTTCTCACTCAGGCACCCCCTCGCAGAGGAGAGAGAATAGGACTCTGTCCTCTGTTCTTAGCTATACAGGTGGGTCTAGGGATAGAAGTTGGGGAGTCTATAGTGATCACTGGGTGACTGGGGGTGACCAGAGCATATGAAAAGCTTTCCAAAAGGGTCAGCAAGCTTAGCGAGAATGTCTGTCACCAGAGCCATGCATCTTTGGAATAACCATCTGCTCAATATATATAGTTAGTCTTTCCCTGTCATTTATTTTTTCATACATTTTTCCCTCCTAGCAAATTCCAGCAGCCATCAAGGTCTTCAAGAACTTTCAGGGAAAGGCACGCTGCTTCCCCAACCACACACAGCCCAACCCACAGTGCCGACTACCCCCTTGGCCAGGTGAGATGCCCCAGTGCCGGGTCTCTGCTTAGAATCTCACCCCTTATGTTTTTAACAATTGCCTGGAAACTTCCTGGCCTGTTTTCTGCTTCATTTTTTTGGACGTATACTATTTAGCAAATATATTCCACCTCTGAAAAGAGCAAAATAATTCAACTAACTGTATGGACTCTTACAATTTGCTTTTGCTTTTAAGGTTTTAGTACGTCCTTTTGTAGAAGTCTCTTTTCAACGAACAATTTGCCATACCACAACAGCCGAAGGACCAAACCCCAGCTGGAACGAAGAACTTGAACTTCCGTTTAGGTAAGCAC
>NW_005303398.1:0-730 GCF_000412655.1 Myotis brandtii
AGCTGAGTGCTGCTGACCTTCATTCTTGGGTTGCTCTCGAGTTTGGCCAGCACAGGGCTCTGTCTGCCTTCTCTCTCAGCCGGCGTGACCAGCTTACTTGATATATTTACATTGTTATTACTGACTGCATTACAGACATAATTAGACAAAATGGGCAGGAGGAAGAATGGGCAGGACTTTTCATGGGAAAACAGCCTAAGGAAGATAGGCCGTTAGGACTGAATGTTGCCTCCTCCCTCCAAAGGCATGTTGCAGTCCTAGCCCCTGGGACTTATAAATGTGACCCTGTTTGGAAAATGTGACCCTGTTTGCAGATGTAATTGACATGTCAGTACAGATGACATCACACTGGAGCAGGGTGGGTTCCTAGCCCAGCGTGACTCGTGTCCTCATGAGAAGAGGCACACGGGGAGGAGAATGCCACGTGAAGACCCGGGCACACGGGGGCAAGCCACGGGAAGACAGAGGCAGAGATCCGAGGGACGGGTCTGCGAGCCGAGGAGCACCCAGGGCTGCCAGCCACCACCAGGACTCAGGGACAGGTGTGGGATGGTCCTCTCTCAGAGTCTCCAGTAGGAACCGGCCTTGATTTCACACTTCTGGCATCCTGAACTGTGATAGAATACATTTCTGTGCTTTTAAACCACCCGATTTCTGGTACTTTGTCACGGTCGCCCTCGGAAATAGATTTCGCAGGCCCGGACACTAGGCTGCTGTGGGCACTTATTTT
>NW_005303399.1:0-730 GCF_000412655.1 Myotis brandtii
CTCCTTCAATTTCACGGAAGCTGCCCCTTCTGCAGACCAGGTTGGCCCTGTGACACTCTGGGCAGCACTGAAGGAGGTTACATGCACACGCACCTGTGCGAGCATCTGCTGCCTTAGCTAAAAGGCGGGTCTGCATTGCTCAGCACCGAGCCCGGGCCCCTGGCACCAGAGGGGCCCAGGCAGCATTGAGCATGGTCTGAGGGGGTGGCAGAGGCTGGGGCCGTGGGACCAGGCCAGAGGTGCTCCTCCAGTGGGAGCCCCGTCCCACTCCACCCCAGCAGAGCCAAGCAGAGCCAGTAACCTCCCCACGGAGGCAGCCTAGCGAGGGCCCAGCACTCCCCCAGGACTGTCTCCCAGGGAGGTGGGCTGTCTTTGTCTGATCATCATCAGGGGAAGGTGTGAGAGTCCCGAGGCCTCCTCAGGCTTTCCCTGACGAGCGGAAGGAAAAGACTGAAGTTTGTGTGTGTTTTCAGAGTGAACCTGGCTTGCAGACTCCAGATTAGCAAATGCCTTTCTCTGGACTGATTGTCCTGGAAGAGGGGCCTGGGGCCACAAGGCTGGTGACCTCTGTGAGCCTCCATCCTCCTCAAGCTGCCTGCAGGTTATTGTGATGCTGTGATGCCCAGAGGTGCTGGAGCACAGCAGGGCAGTGGCGGCCACACACAGTAGGCTTAGCATCTTAAAGCTAGGGATAAGGCTGGCAGCATCCTTCAGTCCATGGCTGGAATCA
>NW_005303400.1:0-730 GCF_000412655.1 Myotis brandtii
GCTACTGTCGCCTTAGCTCCAGCATCCCTGCTGCTACTTTCCACCCTCTAGTCTCCGTGTCTGCACCTCGTGGCTCCCGGTGCCCCAGAGCTTGCCATTCTTGTCTTCTCTGCAGGTGTTTGCCTGCTTCCGAAGCTCTCACCAGCCGCCTTCCCTCCCTGCGCCCCCCATCGCAGCCTGGAGCTGAGGGGGTCTGCGCAGGTGGTGGTCTCTCCAGCTACAGCTCTTCTCCCAGGTGGAGCTCACTCTCTACCTCTTTGAGGTGGAGCACTGGGGGCGGCCCCTCATCAGAACCAGCTCCGGGTGGGAGGGAGAAATGAGGGAGGAGCTTGCCCACTCTATACCATCTTTCCTGCAGCCCCACCCCAACCCCCCTGGCTTTCCAGACCTGAGGATTTCCCCAGAGTCTTACCTCACCAGCCACACTGAGAGGAAGGAGAGAAAGAAGAAGAAAGAGAGAGAAAAAAAAATAGTCACCTTAGTCTTTCTAAAGTTGTAACTCAAAACTCCACCCCCTCCACCATGGTCCCATTTTGTATGGTCTCAGGGACTCCACTTTGTCCTGGACTTGTCTGCAGAATGCCTCTTCATGGGATGTGGAGTTGGGTGGAAGGAGGGAAGAGAAGGGAGCCTGGAGCTTGTCCTAGAAATAGGAGAACTTCTAACCATCTGGCTTAGAGCTCTTCTGGTGGCCCCTCTCTTCACACACACACACACACACACACACACA
>NW_005303401.1:0-730 GCF_000412655.1 Myotis brandtii
CTAGTTCCTGGTGTGGGTCCTAGTTGAACTGGGTAAGTGACTCTTTTTAGCTTTGAAATGGGGGCTTTTTCCTACCTAAAATGTGAGTCCAGGAGGCTAGATACTACAGTGCGCTTGAATTCCAAGTCCAGAGGTGGTTCAGAAAGTAGGTGACACCTTCTTAGAATCCTTATGCTGTAAGGACTGTACATGTGAAGATAATGGACCCTTGATTCACACTGTCTGTGCCCACAGCAGCACCTGCTGGGCTCTTTTTTGGTAACCTGCTCTTTCCCTGCCCCAGGGCCCTCATTTTAGTTTCTCACAAAACGGCTGACCCCACCTTCTCTCACTCAAAAATAGTAACAACTTCCTGTCAATTATCTAATGTACCCTGCCCAGAGACTTATTTCTTGGCCCTTTATGGGTTTTAAAAGTTCAGAGCCAACTTTAAAAAATACGCTGATATCAACTGCACGTCTGAGTTTGTCTGAGTTTCTGCTTTTCCTTAGGAGTGGGAAAAACAAAATCAAAAAGAAAAACCCACTGGAAACTCCCCTGTTACAGCTGATCTCCACGCATGGGACTCTCTGGGCCACCTCACAGGCTCTCAGAACACCAAGCAGAGTTGCAGGAGGGTCTGCGGGTGAGGCTTGCCCGACAACCTCTTTCCCATCCGGAAAATCACTGGGCTGGCCACTTGCCCCTGGGACTGAACTAGGTTGTAGTGTCCTTACAGTGGGTCTCAGAG
>NW_005303402.1:0-730 GCF_000412655.1 Myotis brandtii
GGCCGTAGTTTGAGGACCCCTGCTCTAAAGACTCTTGAGAATATTAAAAACTTTCAGAGAGTGAAGATGCAATAACTTTAACTCCTCACTGAAACTCAATTCTAAGAAAGCACTACAGTGACATTGACATACTGTTTGGGAGGAAGAGAGAAGGAAACCAATTATCCGTATTAACCCATGAATCGGTGGTAAGAATGCATTCCAGAGCAAGTAATGAATTACTTGATCATTTGAAGCTTAAATAATGAAGTTATCACATTTCCTCTGTAACCAGAAGTTTAACGTAGCAATTCGAGGGTTGGTTCAATGGTGCAAATATGCCAGGCCACTGCTTCCAAGAGATTGATTTGCTTACCCGTCTCCCTGTAGGCTCAAGGTGCAGCTGCCAACTCCAAGAGAGTTGAGGTGTGAGTAGACGCACTCCCTACGGGAGCACAGGGGCGAGGAACGTGCTTCAGGTTATGACACCCGAAGCAGGAAGAGAGAAGGGCAGACAAGTGTCTCCCCTTCCTGCAACTCTCCCTCTTATAAAGGAGAAAAGTGTTTTCCTTAAACCCTCCCCAGCAGATGGCCCATCACTTTTCATTGGTTAGAAGTAAACCATATGCTCACACTTAGGCCAATCAATGGCTAAGAGAGTGGAATTGCCACACTGGATTAGACAAACCAATTTAGCCTGCAGCTGGGTAATTGTGGCCTGAATGGAAAGCAGGGTATTGTTTTTTTGTTT
>NW_005303403.1:0-730 GCF_000412655.1 Myotis brandtii
TGGGCTCCCATTATCTGGGGACAATGAGAAGATTTGTAGTGTTCTTGGTCATTTAAAGCCTTAAAAAGGTCATGCAGCACAGGAACAGCCCTCCGCAAATGATCAAGCAAATTGAACAGAGCATCCAGTTGACACTGAAAAAGCACAGGCAACAAATCCGGTTGTCTTGGTAACAAGGCCAATGAAGGAAACTGGACATAAAGGCAGCATTTGGCAATTAGCTTAGGAAAGGGGCTGGAAGAAGTCTGGGAGTGGGTGTGTGGAGGCAAAGCATGGGATGGGGAGGAAACAAACTTGCTTGTCAATATCAGCACTGTATCTAAGTCCATGAGTTTGAGAACTCCTTAGGTTCCACAATGCCTCTTCCATTGACAAGGTTGCAGTGAGTGTAAGTAATTTAAATGCCTGCGAGCCCAGAGCTCCTCAGGGCTTTCCTCCACCACCACCACAGCAAGCAAGAAAACTGCAGCCTGAGCCAGGGGAAATCCCTGTCCCCAGGGGGTATTTGCAGATAGGCTTGAGTTACTCCCTTGCTGCGTTGATTAAACTCCCATCCCCTGCACCCATTCCAGAATGCCGAACCCACCGAAGGAATTTAGGGTGCATGTAAGGAGAACCTAAAAGTTCTCTCAGCTTAGAAAACACATCCCCCAGTTTCCCCTAAAACCAAGAGACCCTCGCAAGCTGTTTCCGTTTCAATTTAAAATAATTCTCTCTTGCCCTAACCGGT
>NW_005303404.1:0-730 GCF_000412655.1 Myotis brandtii
AGGGTTGGAGTCAATTCCATGGAAACCACGTGACTAGAGAATAGTGGAAGGTGGTTTCCCAAAGGAAATTTTGCATCTTCTTTTCCAAAGTAAACTTTGGATCTCTCTAAAAGTCTTGGAAGTAGCTATTGGACAGAAGCAATATGTATTTATAATAGAGCATTTCTGACATGGTCCCCAAAACAAATCTCCAGTCAATGTTACTGGAATGACCCTGAAAATTGTAACAAGGAGTCACTTTCTTTTTGTACTCTGTTGTAGCAACTTTATGTTTTTCTATGCTGAAGTATAAGACTATAGTGGCCTCATACTATCTCTCATTTATAGCTGAGATTTCCCCCACGATCTTATAATTTGTGCCCATCCATTAAAAAAATACTTATTGAGCATCTACTACATGCCAAGGGATGCTAGATGCTGGGGATGTTGTAGTCTCATCTCCTCATCAAGCTGCCATTCTTGTGCTTGTCCATGATGCCGCATGACTCAGAATCCTCTGATCTCCTTCAGGCTATGGCTGCCTCCATTACCGCCCTGGCCTTGCCCTGGTTTTTTATTATGCTGTGCCACACAGGGAGTAAGATCTCCCTTTAATGCTGCCCAGCATGGCAGAGGCTGTATGTGCTCTCATATATGCAGGATAGTATTCATCACAATTTTCATGAATTATCTATATATTTATTGGTTTAATATCTTTCTCTTTAGACTATTCATATAGGTTGCGACTATA
>NW_005303405.1:0-730 GCF_000412655.1 Myotis brandtii
AAAAAGGAGATTTTCTTTCCTCTGGTCTATTACGTGTCTTTAGGTGGATAATCTTTCCTCTGTCTACTTCCCAAATATGATGCCTCCTTCAGTGTGACCACGATGGCCTTAATGTTTCCCTCAACTTGACTGCATTCCAGACAGGTTCCTTCCTGACTATAGGTCCCTGACCTCTCTTTTCTAAGAGCATTTACTTTGGCAAACTTGTCATTGTAAATTCTTTTTCTGCCCCTTTGAGATTTAAATCTTCTATAAGCCATGAATAGCTTTCTCAAGGACCAGGGGGCCATGCCTTTGCAATGTCATCATCAAGAAAATAAGACCCCTACCACTGAGGGCGGGGCAGGAGCCTCACTTTCTAAGCACCAATTAGCAAACACTGATGTCCTAATGACATTGATAATCCCCCAAAGTCCTCTAGTACTTTTCCACTGGCTCATCCCAGAGTTTAAACATCTCCCTTCCTTTTGTTTAGGTTGAATTAAATCTTGCCTAACTCCATGTGCTGCAATTTGCCTTTAATATGTCAAAAGTGTCATTACAATTTTCTAGTCATTCATATGCAACTCTGGACAACTCATCTGACTAAAGACAAATTTAAAAAAAGTGTGATGGTTCAGGGACTTGGTTAGAGGAGGGGAAACCACTTCACCTTTTTCAATGAAGATAACCCATCTGAAGGGGTGACTCTCTTTTGGATTATGCCTTTTAAGGAGTTTTAGGAAGAGGA
>NW_005303406.1:0-730 GCF_000412655.1 Myotis brandtii
AAGAAGAAATTAGAGTGATTCCCAGGTTCCTTTTACTGAGCACAAGGAATGCTAATTTCAGAGAAAATATGATTAACTAAATTTTGGATGTGTTAAGCTCAACATCCTTCTGGAATACTCAAGGGGAGGTATATGGTAGCCTAAAATAAATCTCAGCCAGAGGAACAGATTAGAAAGTCATCCACATATAGACTGTAAATAAAGCCTCTGGAAAGGATGAGGTCTTGAAAGAATAAAAAGTGACGAGAAGAGTCAAGGTGTTTTTTTAAGGAAGAATCAAAAGAGTTCGGTATGTTGTCAAATCTATGCAGAGAAAGTTCACATTTTATAACTGGAAGATTCTTTGATGCTTTTGGCAGCACAAAAAAGAAATTAATACTTTATAGCACTTTTTTTTTCTTTTTGACAAGGCATTTTTATTCTTTGTAGTCAGCTCAAATACATGATCTCTTTTAAATTGCTTTATGCTCTCTAGGACAAATAGATGATTAAATTGAATATGTTTAATAGAAACTGTGTTAAACAGGAGTCGTGACTTGACATTTAAGAGGCCTGAGCTCAACTTTCAATTCCATCGCAGATGTTGCCTCTGGGAAGATTATTTGCTCGTTCTATATCTTGGCTCTCCATTTTTCAAATGAAGATTCATGCTGTGCTTGTAGAGATGGGTCTAAAAATGATTCATGGTACCTGAGATCTGGGAGACAGGCACCAGATACAGGCTTAGTTA
>NW_005303407.1:0-730 GCF_000412655.1 Myotis brandtii
GGGGGAGGTGGTTTATTCTGCCTACTACAGAAAATAAGAGTAAAACGTTAAAAGGACTAAAATATAAACCTTGAATCCCCATATCCATGTAAGAGCCATGCTTCAGGAAAGTAAGGAGAGAACAGATGGGAGAAAATGATCAGCTAAATGGGAGGAGAAATTTTTCTAGACCTGAAGAAAACAGTATGTTTTTAGTTGAAGGGAACATGCAGAATGCATAAAGAGACTTAAAACTGGACACTAGTGAAATGTCAGATCTCCAAGGATGAAGAAAAATGTCTAAAAGCCTTCAGGGACTCAGCTTAAAATCAAATGTATAAAAATCAGATTCTCATCAGGCTTTTATTAAGCATTTACTGGGTACAGTAAACAACAGAATAGGGACCTTAACATTTTTAGACAAAATCATTTTAAAGGTACAATTCTATCCCCAGTGAAGTAGCATTCATGAGTGAACACTAATGATATTTTTGGACATGCCAAGGCTTAGAACTTTTTCCAGCCACAGAGCCCATTTGAAAGAATTGCTTGAGGCCATATTCTAGTAAAAACAAAAGGAAGTAAAAGAAAGAGGAAAACAAGGAATGTTATACCAGTAACACTGGAGAGCAAAGGTACCAGTGAAACTAATAAAGTCTAAATAATTGGTGCATATGTTAAAAAAATGACAATCTGAAATTTAAACCACAGATGATTCTAATGTAGATGCTGGCAAAGCTGGTATGGGTAG
>NW_005303408.1:0-730 GCF_000412655.1 Myotis brandtii
AAAGCTTTTCCCACACTCACTGGAGATTTCCATTTCTTTCAACAGAAGCACTTCTCAGATCACTGATTTGTAAAGTGTGCCCAGAGCGGAGCCCTTCGGAGCGCCTCCAAATTAGAACGGATCTTTTTCCTCTTTGCCAGATCTGTTTATTATTGAACTCGCACAATGCACTCATCCCTCTGGCCTCAGGGCTTTTATTTTAAAGCCATTAGAAAGAATACCAGCTACCGGTCTAAGCACTGGAAATTGTAAGGAAGGCAAAAACACACATGTGAACACAGAAGCTTATACTCTCCAGGAAAATAGTACGTGTAGAAGCAAATGGACCCCTCCTGGTACTAATGAAGAAGGTGATGCCTGTGGAATGGCATTGTGTCTGCCATCAGGATTTGCAAAGGGAAGGGATGCAATTTTTGAATTCTGCCTCTCAGACACCTGGGTTCTCTATGAATTATTGAATGGGGGTTGAGATGAGGAGAGGCAATTGCCCAAATCCTTTCCTTTGCCTTTCACAGGAACCAGCTGCCACAGCCACACCACAGGGCTGCCTGTTCTCACGGGCCAAGTGGGAATGGCTGTTGGGCAGAAGGAAGGACCATGAAAAAAAGATTAGTTTCAGGGAATGAGTTTATGCCTTTGGTTCAGCATAGATCAGTTCATTGAGCCCCACACTAACTTTGTTCATTTTTTTTCTTGTCGCTAACTGTAACACTGGCCCAACAGAGATTTT
>NW_005303409.1:0-730 GCF_000412655.1 Myotis brandtii
CTACAGTTGGATTTTGTGGTTACCTTTATTGTACCAATATCTTCAAATTTTTCTAGTGCTATCTTGTACTTAAGGCAAGGGCTGGGTTCCTAGAAGGTTTTCCTTATGTTTTTCTTCCACACTCAGCTTTCAGTTTGTCCTTTGTACATATGTCTCAAAGGAGATTTCTCTTCACATTATTGCCCCTCTATCTATGGTAGACTGCTATTGCTTGTTACTGAGGAGTTCAGCTTCTGGCGGGAAAAGTCTACCAGTGATTTTTCAGGTTCAACCACAGGCATTTTCAAAGGCTTTACCTGGCAGGCTTAAGAGGAAAGCTGCCCTCTCTGCAGGAAACTTGGTACACAGTCAATGCATCGCAGTTTTGGAAGGAAGTTACAATCAAGGACTCAGGCTCCCCTAGCCAGCTGGGTGCGCATACACAAATCTGCATTCCTAGCCCAAGGGCCGCCATTCAGAAGCCTCTTTATCTGGGCCACTTGGCAAAAGTCTTCCTCAGATGCCTTTGTGTAGACTTCTTTACTGGGGGGAGGGGGAAACCTTAAAGACACTTTTCTCTATTTTGACTAAGTACTCAGTACTTTTCCACTCTTAGCCCTTCTCCCTTGTCCTCTTCCAGCCTCCAGGTCCACATGACTGCACTGTTTGTTCAGGGCCCCACCCTCAGAGAGATGACACCCATATATGTGCTGATTCACCTTCTTAGCAGGTGAGCCATTCCAGGTACAAA